>NC_090836.1:58925775-59228806 GCF_028021215.1 Eschrichtius robustus | reverse complement strand
TGTTCCCTTTTCTCCACACCCTCTCCAGCATTTACTGTTTGTAGGTTTTTTGTTGATGGCCATTCTGACTGGTGTGAGGTGATACCTCATTGTAGTTTTGATTTGCATTTCTCTAATGATTAGTAATGTCGAGCATCCTTTCATGTGTTTGTTGGCAATCTGTATGTCTTCTCTGGAGAAACGTCTATTTAGGTCTTCTGCCCATGTTTGGATTGGGTTGTTTGTTTTTTTGATATTGAGCTGCATGAGCTGCTTGTATATTTTGGAGATTAATCCTTTGACAGTTCCTTCGTTTGCAAATATTTTCTCCCATTCTGAGGGTTGTAAAAGAAACTCTTTTCATGGGAGAGACTCCTTTCAATGTCCAAAGGTATAAGACATTAGCAACACACACCAACTCCTCCCCTCCCACTTAACACGCGTTGACTGCTTGTTACCCTTTGGGGACATTGCACAATACCTCCATCAACAGTCTGTTATTCCTGGAAGTACAACTTTTGACTTGGAAGGTTTCTTTTAGAGATGGAAATTATAGATGTGGTTGATCAGTATCATCTTGAAGATGTGGAGGAGATTATACTTGGACCTGGGCATGAGTGAGAAGGAGAGGGCAAAAGGTCAGAACAATTTGTCCTGGCTGGTACTAATGTTGGTACTACTTCAGCATTATTACAGGATGTGCCCAGATACTTTCGGGTTGAGCAAATCTAGATTTTTTTTTTTTAAGGAAAAAAGAGTCGTCCATTACTTTTCATACGATTTAAATTAACCCTAGAAAAAGTTTTCCCATATAAACCGATCCTCATACTCTCAGTAAACCTATAGTCTGGGAATCTTCAGGATAGAACGGACTGAAGAGGTCACCCAAGCCAATCTATAACTTAGTGCAGGGCTGCTGTCCTACAGATTCCCTGAGAGCTGGTTCTCCAGTCTCTGCTTAAACACCCTCAATGACTGGAAGCTCACTACCTATGAGGCAGCTCATACTCTAGATGTTAGAAAGTGATTTTTTCTTCCCATATCGCCCTATAACTTCAGCCTACTAAGCTTAGTTTTACATTCAAGAGTGTAAACGTCGAGATGATAGGAACTTATTCTTTGCAGTACATCCAGCTCCTGGACAGGTACCGGCACACAGTAGGGGCTCAATAAATATTTGATGAATAAATGAATGAATGCATGAATGCACGAACCCAGGGCTATCTGATTTCATAATTCATACCCTACCCTACATACATATTGACCAGGTGACCACCCTGTTTCTCCTTGACCCTACTGTGGTGAGTCACTAATTTGTACTTAAGTAAATCGGTTTTCTTTTCAGAATCAGCATTCGGGCTTTTACCCAGCTATTTGATGAGGACCTGAAGGAATTCACAAAGCCACTCTATTCAGACACATTTTTCTCTTTGCCCATCACCACTGAGTCAGGTAAGGCTAACCTTTCCATCGACTTTACATAGTCTGCCAAACACCATGTCACCTACAAGAGCCTCTAGTGGGGAGATCTGGGGACTTGGCTGATGGTGGTAAGGGGAACATTTATTTTTGCTTGGATTTTAATCTTTATATGATCATGGATTGATGTGGATTAGAGGAATTCCACAACTTCTGTAGCAGAATGGACTGAAAGGGGATTAATCTTGTAAAGAAGGTAGAAAGAAATACCAGATTTTTTTCCTATTAAAAATGAATTTTTTTAAAAAACAGTGGATGAAAAACAGTCAAATCAAGAGCTTGCACAGGCCAAAACAGAAGTAGGTACAAAAGGCTTTCAAGTCGTTAGTGGGAATGTGTATATGAAATATATACATAGAAATGCATAGAAAAAAAAGACTAGAAGGAAAAAACACCAAAGTATTAATGATGAATATCTCAAAGTAGTGGGATTACAGGTGACTTTTTTCCTTTTGTTTATTATATGTTGCTTTTACATGATAAAAAAATGTTAACTTGGCTTTACATAAATTTATGTTAGAGGGAAAGCCTGAGTAATAATAGTCGCTAATTTTACTTTTCACCCTGTGGAGCAGCAGTTTTAAGCACTGTGCTTAGAATATACCTGATCCTCACTACAACCTTCTGAGGTAGATCCTATTATCATCCCCATTTTAAAGGTGAGGATTTGAGGTACCAAGAGTTTATGTAACTTGCCCAAGATAGCAGAGCTGCAATTCTGGCACTTTCTGCCTGACCTCTTAACCTCTGCACTGCTCGGATTCAGAATATTTCCAACATGCTGAGAATAGCTTTATTGTTTAGCACATTGTTCTTTGATACCATTATCTTTCCAGCCTTTCCCTGTACCCAGCCTTCCACAATGCTTGGTCTCAGGAAGTTCTTCTTTATAGCTGAAACAGCCTCTCATGCTGTATGACAAAAGATAACTCAGCCTCACAAACACTCCCATCTATTTATGCCAAATATAGGGATAATCTCCCACTTTTCAAACCAAAAAGGGATCAGAACACAGGAGGATTTAGATGTGTTTGCTTATAATTTAATGTTAAGTAAGGGATTTGTAAACACAATTCTTCCCTATTTAAATTATTGTTATACAACAAAAATTGTATGTAGTCCAATAAAGGAAGATAGTAAACATATATCCAAAAAAAGAATATTAACCACAGTAAAAGAAAGATGACTGTGTTGATTTGGTAAGTAAGCCTTGAAAAGCACATTGAATAAACAAATCCAAGGGCTTAAAATGCAACTTCAAAAATGGACTACTCCACAGACCTAAATGTAAGAGCTAAAATGATCAAACTTTTAAAAGAAAACATAGGAGTAAATCTTTGTGACCTTGAGTTAGGAAATGGTTTCTTAGCTATGATACCAAAAGCACAAGCAACAACAACAACAAACTAGATAAATGGGACTTAATTAAAATTTAAAACTCTTGTGCTTCAAAGGACACCATAAAGAAAGTGAAAAGACAACCCACAGAATGGGAGTAACTATTTGCAAATCATATATCTGATAAAGGTCAAGTATCCAGAATATACAGAACACTTACAACTCAATAATAAAAAGACAAACAACACAATTTAAAAATGGGTAAAGGATGTGAATAGACATTTCGCCAAAGACAATACATAAATGTCCAATAAGCACATGGAAAGATGCTCAACATCATTAGACATTAGGGAAATGCAAATCATAACCACAATAAAATACTACTTCACACCCACTAGAATGGCTATCATCAAAAAGACAATAACAAGTGTTAGTAAGGATATGGAGAAATCTGAAGGCTTATACATTGCTTGTAGAATGTATCAATAAAATGGTGTAACTTCTTTGGAAAACAGTTTTGCAGTTTCTCAAAAGGTTTAATAACCTAGAGTTACCCTCTAACCCAGCTTTTCCACTCCTAAGTGTATACCCAAGAGAAATGAAAATAAAAACTTGTATATGGAGATTCATAGCAGCTTTATTCATAATAACCAAAATAATAGAAATAACCCAAATGTCCATCAATGGCGGAATGGACAAACAAAATGTGATATATCCACACAGTGGAATATTATTCAGCATAAAAAGGAATGAAATACTGATACATGCCACAACATGGATGAACCTTGAAAACATGCTAAGTGAAAGAAGCCAATCACAAACAAAGCACATATTTATTACTCAATTTATTGTCCAGAACAGGCAAATCTATGAAGACAAAGTAGATTAGTGGTTGCCAGGGTCTAGGGAGAGGAAATGAAGAATGACTGCTAAGGGGCATTGGGGATTCTTTTAGGGGGGTGATGAAAATGTTATAAAATTGAATGTAAAATAATTAATTGAATTGTGCAGTTTAAATTGGTGAATAGTATGGCATGTGAATTATATTTCAATAAACTGTTTTTAAAATGGGCTACCTGTTCATAAACTCCCAGTGGCAGTATCGAACCAGATAATAAAAATGGAATTTCATTAAAATAATTCTGAGCAATTCACTGGATTTGCCAGTGTCCCAGATGCTGTAAAACACGTTTCATACAAGTGAAATAGCATATTTACCTTGGTGGCAAACTGCTGGCCTTTATCTCAAGTGCCCCCAAAGCTTCACATACAAGCATAGATGAAGTCCCAAATTCCTTTATAAGGTGAACACCATTGACTTCAAAAGTATAATGACCAAGCTGCTGTTACATGGTAGTAGCCAATGTTTCATCTTTTCAGCTGCATACTGCTTAGCCTTTAGATAGTAAATGCCTTAATGTGGGCATCGTTTGCATCCTTCTGTAATAACATTCCTAGGGAGCTAGGGTTCCAATAGCTATCTTACTGGTTCTTTAACACTAATTTTCCCACCTGGGTTTGTTGTTGCCCTCTGGATTATTGTAGAGCCTTTGTTTGGAGTTATTGAAGGTGTGAGTGCTGGTCTGTTCTTAATTGGCATGCTGGTAGCTGTTGTTGCCTTATTAATCTGCAGACAGAAAGCCAGGTGAGTACAAAGATCCCTTTGGCAATTGGGTCCACAATTTTAAAGATGCAACTGAAAATGCTCTTTAGCCTGAAAAGTCAGGAGGGAAAATCATTTAATTTCTCCAGGTTAAATCACCTTTGTTTCTTCAGAAAAACAAGAATCAAACCCTAAAACCATGACTCACTTTTTTCAGCCTCTCTACATACCACTGCTGAGTCTTGCCCTTACCAAATGACTGAGGGGCCATCTGTAGCCTCATTTGGATGTGAAATAGCTCCTTTGGCACAGGAAAAAAAAATCGTGTGTGTGGTTCAGTTACCTCACGAAGACAGAGATGTCTGCAAATTGTGTGCCCGAATACTTTTCTGAAATATGCTGAAAAGTATGGTTGACATCTCCATTTTGTGGCTCATATCTGCCATGCTAACTTAAGAAGGGACCAAAAAGAACTAAACAGCATGTGGCCCCAATGCCATGCCCTCTTTTCTTAGGGAATTTCTTTTCTTTGGCATGTCCTCTCTCTTGCAGTCGTGTCTTGCCTCTAAGGTTTACTCTCTGTGTGTGTGTGTTTATAGAAAGCTTTATTGAGAGTGTGGGAAGTGATTATGACCTGTAGCCAAAAACCAGAAGACAAATCTTCAGCTATTGCAGGATGGTTTCTGAGTGGGAAAAATCTATTTCTTCTTCATGTTCTTCCTCCCTTTTCCCTCCCTCAAAGGGATGTTGGCTGAGTGTAAAATATACATGTACTGAAAAATCCATATTTGCACAAACATGCACAGCCTTACCATAAATGGAGAAATTTGTTTAAATTATTTCGTAACCAGAATATAAGTCCTCTCCCTTGTGTTTCAGCCATGGTCGAGAAAGGCCCTCTGCCCGCCTGAGCATTCGTCGGGATCGACCACTGTCTGTCCACTTGAACCTGGGCCAAAAAGGGTGAGCACGTTTTCCTTCACTTCATTTATTGAAAGATGAGTTGACTGTATTACATGAGATTTGCTAATGAGATCTTTCTTCTTTTGGCTTTTCTTCACAGTAACCGGAAGACTTCTTGGTAAGAGAGAGAACTCATTAGTTACTGTATTATCTGCTTTTGAAATGTAACTGGGGCTGGGTATGGCATTTTCCCTGTTCTTCAGTAATTTTCTTTTCTTTCTATTATATTTTAAACTATAGCCCAATAAAAGTAAATCAGTTTGAAGGACACTTCATGAAGCTGCAGGCCGACTCCAACTACCTTCTATCCAAGGAATACGAGGTACAACTCAGAGGCAATGATGCTTTAGCACCCCTGGTCCTTAGCAGAATTTCCCTCCAAGCCTTCACTGTGGAATCACAGGCTGATTGGGCTCAGGAGTTAGGATGGCACTTAGGGTCTCAGCTGCGCGTTCTTTTGTGCCTCAATCCATTCCCTGCACAATATACCACCTAGTCTCAGAGGCCATTTTGATCTCCGGAATAGTACAGCAGACAAGGCGCTACCCAGACCAGATGGTAAGAAAGAATTGACAAACTTCAGATGCAAACCAATGCTGTCAGTTTTTTTTTTTTTTTACATCTTTATTGGAGTATAATTGCTTTACAATGTTGTGTTAGTTTCTGCTGTATAACAAAGTGAATCAGCTATACATATACATACATCCCCATATCCCCTCCCTCTTGCGTCCCCCTCCCACCCTCCCTATCCCACTCCTCTAGGTGGACACAATGCACCGAGCTGATCTCCCTGTGCTATGCAGCTGCTTTCCACTAGCTATCTACTTTACATTTGGTAGTGTATATATGTCAATGCTACTCTCTCACTTCGTCCCAGCTTACCCTTCCCCCTCCCGCGTCCTCAAGTCCATTCTCTACGTCTGCGTCTTTATTCCTGTCCTGCCCCTAGGTTCATCAGAACCATTTTTTTTTTAGATTCCATATATATGTGTTAGCATATGGTATTTGTTTTTCTCTTTCTGACTTCCTTCACTCTGTATGACAGACTCTAGGTCCATCCACCTCACTACAAATAACTCAATTTCATTTCTTTTTATGGCCGAGTAATATTCCATTGTATATATGTGCCACGTCTTCTTTATTCATTCATCTGTCGATGGACACTTAGGATGCTTCCATGTCCTGGCTATTGTAAATAGTGCTGCAATGAACATTGTGGTGCATGTCTCTTTTTGAATTATGGCTTTCTCAGGGTATATGCCCAGTAGTGGGATTGCTGAGTCATATGGTAGTTCTATTTTTAGTTTTTTAAGGAACCTCCATACTGTTCTCCATAGTGGCTGTATCAATTTACATTCCCACCAACAGTGCAGGAGGTTCCCTTTTCTCCACACCCTCTCCAGCATTTATCGTGTGTAGATTTTTTGATGATGGCCAATTCTGACAGGTGTGAGGTAAAACCTCATTGTGGTTTTGATTTGCATTTCTCTAATGATTAGTGATGTTGAGCATCCTTTCATGTGTTTGTTTTATACAGATTGCTGTCAGTTATTTAAGCTGGCCTTTTGCTTGCCTGGGAGACAATGTGGTTTGGTGAAAAGTACCTAGGCTTTGGATTCACTTCCCAGCTTTGCCACCTGTGTGACCTGGGGCAAGTGAATTATCCTGTCTGAGCCTCATCTGTAAATTGGAGATGAGACTACCTCCTGTGGGGCTCTCGTGGGGATCAGAGCTGACGCACAGTGGTCAATAGGAGACATTCCACAAATGCAGCTAGTGTAACATATGGTTATATTGTTATGTATCTCAGGGACTGTCTGATTTGCCCTTTTCTATCTCACATTCTTCACCTGCAAACTTATTTTTGACCTAACAGGACCTAAAAGACGTGGGTCGAAACCAATCATGTGACATTGCACTCTTGCCAGAGAATAGAGGGAAAAATCGATACAACAATATATTGCCCTGTAAGTTTTGTGTTGAAATTTGTAATACTGTCTTCCTCTAGCCATTTTTTCTCTTTTCCACGAGTAAAATGGGGCAAAGCAATATGGTATAGCTGGATATGGGAGATATTCAGAGGCTCTGAAAAGTCTTTAAAAAGAAATGACTTGTATGTTATTGCACTTCCCTCCAGGGGGATAACAACCAGCTGAGATTCTGGCTCTGAGAGGCCTCTTATGCTGTTGACATTTCACCATGTGGTCCTAATGCCTCTCCTTAGAGGCCTAAGAGCAGTAACAGGGTTAACAATACGGGCCAAGCTGGGTTTACTTAAAGTCTCTAGTTAGCAATTATATATATATATTTGTTTGTTTGTTTGTTTTTTTGTTTATTTATATATGTATATCTATTTATATGTTATCCTTACCCAATTAGGTGAAGCAATAGAAGGTAGTTTTTCTGGATTGTATTCATTCTAGCAGTGAAAGGGAGCTGGCCACTCCATCGGGCAAATGATATGGTATTACAAAGGAAAGCACAGAGGGGGCTTCAGGGAGCATTTGGCTCGTCTGCTTGTGTGTTTCTGGGCCACCTGTGCAACCAGAGGCAAGTTAGTGATCCTGTCTAAGCCTCATCTGCACAATGGAGATGAGAATACCTCCCCTGTGGGGCTGGCATGGGGGTCAGAGCTAACGCACATCAAATACCAAGCATTCTGTAAACAGTAGGAGAATCACTGCGACTCACTGGCAAATCTCTGTCAATAAATTTCCTTGCAGATGACGCCTCTCGAGTGAAGCTGTCCAATGTGGATGATGACCCGTGCTCTGACTATATTAATGCCAGCTACATCCCTGTAAGTGAACCAGCCACGGGGCCACAGTGACTGGGATGAAGCTTTGACGGGTGGCTGTGCTGGAGACAACTCTCCTCCCCAACACGCTCCCACCGTTCTTAGGTCTGGAAACATGTCAGTTTTAGAGAAAAAAAAAAAAAAAAAAAAAAAAGATCCTGTCTGATTGTCGTAAAACGCAGGCTGTCCTATTCAATCACTGCTAAGGCCCAGTTTTCAAAATGGCTATAGTCACATATGATTATAATGAGCCCAGGAGGCATTTTCAAAGGTCATTTTCTCTCTGCAGCCCTTAGTCAAGATTAGAGCTCCCTGAGGAAGCTGGACCTCCACGGCTAAGGCTGCCTAGCTAGGGAAGCTGATTCAAAGTTTATTTGGATTTTTGAAAACCACAGACACAACTCAAAGGTTCTGTCAAACCTCTGGGCTCAGATTCTCGCTAGCATTTCACCGGCTTCCTACAGCACCTACAGTGGAAAAAGCTTTAAGGTCAGACAGACCCTGTTTGAATCCCATCTCTGCCCCTTGCTGACTCTAGGACCTCGGGCAAGTTAATGTCAATTCTTTGGGCCTCCATTTCCTTTTCCAAAAAAAGTGAGGATAATATTTACCTCAAATAATCCTCCATTCACTCCATAAACACTATATAGTAAAGCGCTAACTGTAAGTCAGACTCTGAGCTGTGTACAAGGAGAGGGTCAGATGGAATCCTAACCCTCGGGGAACTCTCAGCAGAGTTGTGGCATCAGGAAATGACAAGGTGGGCGACGCCCTTGACAGACTAGAATGGTGCTTCTCCAACATTAACATATATCCACATCATCTGCGGGTCTTGTTAAAATGAAGCTTCTGACGGGACTTCCCTGGCGGTCCAGTGGTTAAGACTCTGTGCTTCCACTGCAGGGGGCGCGGGTTTGATCCCTGGTTGGGGAACTAAGATCCCACATGCTGCGCGTCTCGGCCAAAAAAAAAAAAAAATGCAGCTTCTGATTCAGCAGGACTGGGGTGGGACCCGGGATTCTGTATTTCTAACAGGCTCCCAGATGATGCCTGTGCTGCAGGTCTGAGGACCACTCTCTGAGTAGCGAGAGGCTGTAGGTTGCTGCAGGAGCTCCTGGGAGAACATCCTCCAGCAGAAAGATAGATAAAGGAAGGCTCAGCAGAGCAGGCACCATGCTGAGACTTGGAGGACAAATAAGAATTCGCCAGAGGAGAGGCAGTGGGTGGGATGGGGATGGGGGTGGCATAGGTGACACAGTGTAGAGGCCCTGAGGAGAGGCAAGGAGAGAAAGAGCTTCTACTGGGATCTGCAAGTAATTCCATGTTGCTGGAGTGCAGGATATGTGGGTGAAAATATCCTAGCTCATAGAATTGTGGTTACAATTAAATAAGATCTGTGAAAATCCTGCCCCACAGCATGTTATAGGGTGGATGCTCAGTAAACAGTGGGTTCTCTTCCCTTAAGTTTCCCTTGCATGGTATCTCTTACCAACAACCCAAAGTCAAGTACCTGAAATGACTAAAACTCTTCTATGTTAAATAAGGAAAGAGCCTGATCAATGTCAGTTCCTCAGACAGTCCATACACACACACACGCGCACGCGCGCGCACGCACAGGTATATGTATTTACACACACTCATAATTGAGGGCGAAGTGTTTTCTAAATTATTGCCTGAGTCCTCCACTGCCTTTAAGAATAAACACAACCTAATAAAAAAGAACTTGGCTCTTAACAATAGTTCAGTGTTCCGGCCTTTGTCCTTCCTGCTCCCAAGCCTTGACGCGTGTTAGTATCTTTTTTCTCAAGTCAGGGCCCTGGAAAAGACTTACATCTCACCTAATCTACAGAGCTAACCCTTTGTTTAGAGTTGTGAAGAGGCCCATTGTTTCCGACTCTCCACATTGTAAATTCATTGCAGGGCAACAACTTCAGGAGAGAATACATCGCTACTCAGGGACCTCTTCCCGGCACCAAGGATGACTTCTGGAAAATGGCGTGGGAACAGAATGTTCACAACATCGTCATGGTGACCCAGTGTGTGGAGAAGGGCCGAGTGAGTAAACGGTCTTCCTGACATACCAACCTTGCTTTCCTCCACCTGGGTGTAATTCTACTCCCCATCCCCATCAGAAGTTAAAGACCATAAAAGCCAAGTAGGGGTCATGTAAGAACACTGTTAGTGAATTAAAGCCACTCGGTTATAAAAGGCTCTATCGTAAACCCAGGTGATGCCCAATTCTGATTCTGGGTCTGAAGTTTCAGTCAAAGATGTCTGCATTTGACAACTGGGATTATCAGAAGCGCCCATGACACAGAAGGATTACCTGGCCTCTCGTCTGCTCCATTCTCCGCTGTATGGAGAGAAAAGATAAACCGGCAGAGTCCCCAGCGCTGTCCCTACTTTCAGGAAAGAAGGAGAAGTGAATTTTAGGCTGTGTCTGCAGAAACAAAGTAAAATAGTTATCTGGACAAACTAAGCAAACCTCTTGTACTGGCATTTATAATCCTCTACTTTATATGGTTACTTTGAGGATTAAAAAGAAAGATTACATGAACTGCCCAGTAACTGTGCTCAATAATGATATGTCCACAGTCTTCTTTCGCCTGTCTCCACCTGTGAATGAATGTGAGCTTGGCTAAATGTTCTGACTTTGCAAAGATCACATGGCACATGGCACTGGATCCAGGTTGGGACAACGATATCAAAATATAAACAAAAAAGGTCCAGGGAGACAATGCCTTCCTCTTCCCAACTGGATCTTTCTTCAGAAAAACAAACAAACAAACAAAACCGAGAAATTGTAAGACATGGCTTATGTGCTAGTGGAATTGAAATGCTGAGGAAATCAACAAAAACTCAAGCCATAGCACACTGAACCTGAAAGGAAAATGAATCCGAGGGTTGGGGGGTTTGCTCCTTGAACGGTGTCTCTCCTTCACAGCAGCCCAGCTTCAGCCCTGGCCATGAGCAGGTTAGTGCAAAAAAGATGGTCAAATCGCCTTAGCACCTCACCCTGGATTCCAGCTCAGGAAGACGTTTCGAGGAGGGAAAGCACAGGTTCGTGGAGGAGGCGCGTTTCCGGACTCACTTTTTTTTTCTGCCCGCCTTCCTCTAGGTGAAGTGTGACCATTACTGGCCAGCGGACCAGGATTCCCTCTACTACGGGGACCTCATCCTGCAGATGCTCTCGGAGTCCGTGCTGCCCGAGTGGACCATCCGGGAGTTTCGGATATGCAGCGTATGTTGGTTTGTTTGACTTCGTTGAATAACGCAGCTTGGGCAGATGAAGAACACCCGTGAATCCTATTTTCTGCTGGTTCCTTCTCCTGTAGTTTCTCTCACAGGAACCCCTGCATGGGAACGGTTGTCAAATCTGAAGCTTTGCCTCGGGCCACGCCTCTTATTAGTTGCTCTGCTCTTACAGGAGGAACAGCTGGATGCCCACAGACTCATCCGCCACTTTCACTATACGGTGTGGCCGGACCACGGAGTCCCGGAGACCACACAGTCCCTGATCCAGTTTGTGAGAACTGTCAGGGACTACATCAACAGGACGCCGGGGGCCGGGCCCACCGCGGTGCACTGCAGGTACTCCACCCCCTGGGGCCAACAGAGTGGCAGCTGGGAGTATAAATAAGGGTGTAAGCCTGAAGAATCTAGTGGCTGCAGGATCTGTCTACCCACCCAGTCTACAGGGGCCCAGGGGATGTTCTTCTTCCACCCACTCCTCCCCAACCCCACCCCTTCACACAGTCTCTCACCCTCACTCTCCATCTTTCTCTCCCTCTTGCTCTTTTTCCTACTATAGCAAATGCAAAGTTCTTATGTGACTGCCAGGTCCCCCATAATTAGGCCCCATCTCACCCCCCTATCCAAATTCCCAGAGACTCCCCTGCCACCGTAGCCGGGGAGGAAACCGCTCACACTCATCCTTGCCTCTTACCATTCTCACTCCTTGGAATGGCCTTCTCTCTCTCCTCCACCTGTGTAAACCCTAACCAGCCTGCAGGATCCCTGCTCTAGACTTCCTGCCGGGTCGAGTGGCACTTGCCATATGTGGCAACCCAATTTTGCTCTTAAATTTCTGTTCTCTCTTGACTTCTCTTTGCTTCAGTCTGTTACGTCCATAAAATCAAGCTAACAAGCAGTCTCTTACTCTCTTTCTCTCTGGGGAGCCTGGTGTTTAGCTAATTAATGTTTGCAGAAACACTCTGATAGCCCTAACTGAATGGCACTAATAAATGAAGAGCAGGGAATTGCTACAGTAAGAGAAATGTCAAATGTACTCATTTTCTCCAAATCTGCCCAGCACCCTAGGAGCCCTGCTTTTCTATGTCATTGGAACCCTGATGCTTTTAATAGGAATGTGAGGCTCTCAAGAGCTTCCTGCTTTCTAAAGAATGGCAGGCATTTTCACCCAATACCACTGAAAAACTGTTCTTCTTTATCTTATAAATATGTGCATCAAAAATCCCCAGGTTATGCCATCATTTTAGGGAGCAATTTGACAATCCCTGGTAAAGCTGAAGGTGTTCATATTGCTATGATCCAGCAGTTCTGCTTCTAGATATCAGCCCTTGAGAAATCCCCACACATGTGCACAATGATGTTCACTGCAACACGATTTGTAATAGAGAAAAACTAAAAATGATCTCACTGCCTATCAGTAGGGAATGGATTAGTGGTGGTTTATGAACTCTATAAAAGAAATTAGATCTACATGTACCAATGTAGACAAATTTCAAAAAACAATATTCAATAGAAATGTTGGCAAAAGAATACATAAAACGTGTCACCATTTTAGTAAATTTTTGAAACACACTAAAAGAATATATTGTGTGTGGATTTACATGAATATAGGAAGAGTATGAAAGCATGCATGGAAATGATACACAGCAAGTCCTTACCTCTGGTGGGGTGGGAAGATGGAGGAAGGAAGGAGGAAGGATGGAAGGCCAGAGCCTTGGTTATATTTCTTTGAGAGAGCACATTGAGAGAAAGAAGTATTCCTGTAGTCTCCTCTAACTTGGAAGGGAAAGGAAAGATTGTGCTAGAGTCTCTGGATGCAGTCCAGAAAGGCCAGTTTAATAAAAAGGCTCAGTCTTTCTTTGCGCTCTCTTCTAGTGCCGGTGTGGGTAGGACTGGAACCTTTATCGCATTGGACCGAATCCTCCAGCAATTAGATTCCAAAGATTCTGTGGACATTTATGGAGCAGTGCATGACCTAAGACTTCACAGGGTTCACATGGTCCAGACCGAGGTAAGAGTTCGGGTGAAGGACACAGACCAGCCTGTCTGTCTCCCTCCTCGAAAATGTCCAGGGCTTTAATCTCATAAGGGGAAAGAACTATGACTCGTTAGGAGAAGAAAGAGAATTGAATATTGATGTTTTCTAGGACTTTTTATTTTGAAACAAGTTTCAGTGACCTTGAGGATGATGTATATTCTTATCTTTACTGAACTGGTTGCCCATCTTCGTTAGGTGGGTAGGAAGAAAAATTGATTTGTTTTTTTAATCAATGCATTAACATGGGGAAAGGTCAGCTAGTTCATCATGAAGGTCATTTTAAGATAGGCTGGTGATTGAGCGCAAGAACTTCAGTTAGTAAAGAGGAAACAGATTCTAATCTCTTCTCTCCTTCAGCCCACCCCAGCTGCAACCCCACACCAAAGAGTGTACATTAATTGTGAAGGGTAAATGCTTCCATTTATACAGTCCTTTGACATTTGCAGGGCATTTCTGAACATGTTATCTCATTAAATTTTCACCAAAAAAAAAAAAAAAAACAGATGAGAGAAGTATTATTTTCCATTTCCAGGCTAGAAAACTGAAGTTGAGAGGCTAAAGGGCTTTGCACAGTTATGAAGTGGCTGAGCTGGGACTTGAACCCTGTTCTGGAGAATCACAAGCCCTAAGCCCCAAGTGCCCTGCCCCACAGCCTCAGAGTCAAATCTATGTCCCCAGACAGACCAAGCCTGTCATTCCCCTGTATCATTGCCTTACCAGGCCCAAGTTCTCTTGCCCTTGTGTTTCCCAAGTAACATTACAAAGTCCTCTATTTAAAAAAAAAATGCCTATGGTCAGAAAGGGGAACAGTTCTACATGCTACCATGTCCCCTGTTAGAGTCACAGGGTACATGAAAGCTGTGCAGGTGGCCATGCTCCACAAAATGGAGATGTCCTGCAGCAAAGGCTCCCCTCGAGCTTGGTTGAGCCCACTATTTCTGAAACTGCTTTGACCCCAGATTCCCTTCTTTTTTTTAATAAATTTATTTATTTATTTATTTATATTTGTTTTTGGCTGCATTGGGTCTTCGTTGCTGCGCGCAGGCTTTCTCTAGTTGCAGCGAGCAGGGGCTACTCTTTGTTGCAGTGCACGGGCTTCTCATTGCGGTGGCTTCTCTCTTGTTGCAGAGCACGGGCTCTAGGCACGAGGACTTCAGTAGTTGTGGCTCTCGGGCTCTAGAACGCAGGCTCAGTAGTTGTGGTGCACGAGCTTAGTTGCTCCGTGGCATGTGGGATCTTCCCGGACCAGGGCTCGAACCTGTGTCCCCTGCATTGGCAGGCGGATTCCCAACCACTGTACCACCAGGGAAGCCCCCGGATCCCCTTGTTGTATAGCACATATTAATATCCTGCAGATCCTCATATTCTGTTACACGTTTGGGAAAACACTGTCGTCATTGCCTCGTACAGGCAGTGCCCACACCCAGGACCCTCTGTCCCCAATTCCATAATAAAATTTTCAATATTTTATTATGAAAATTTTAAAAAATACATGAAACTAGGGAAAATAGTATAATGAATGTCCATACCCAAACCCCAGTCTCTACAGTTATCAGTATTCTGTGTTCTTTTTGCATTTATAGCCCACATACACTGTTCCCCCAGCTCATGACCTCACTGGAATATTTTAAAGCAAATCCTACTAATACTGTGTATTTAAAAACATATATAATTAATATAATATATTTTAATATTGTATATATTCATATATTATGCATTATTAATAATATTATATATTTTATTACATATATATTTTACAGTTATATATATATTTTTACAGTTAAGGACTCTTTAAAAATCATGACCACAATACCATAATCACACCTTACAATTTTAATCATAATCCCTTAATATCATCTAATATCTAGTCAGTGTTAAAATATCCCTAATTATCTCAAAAATTGCTTCTTTCACTTAGTTTGCATTAGAGTCCAAAGTCCATACACTGCATTTGGTTGAAGTCTCTTTTAAATTTCTTTTCATCTATAACAGTCCTCCCTCTAATTTGTTTTCTGTGCCATTTATTTGTTAAAGAAATCAGTTCATTTTCCATAGATTTTCCCACGTTCTGAACGTGGCTGACTGCTTTCTCATAATGTATTCCATTTTTCATAATGTAAGGTAATGTATTCCTCTATTTCCCATAATTTTTGTCAGTGGGTCATTAGATCTACAGGCTTCATTAAGTCTAGGTTCCTTTTTACCACCACATGCTTCATGGGTGGTGCTGAGTACTTCCTGTTGCATCATATCAGGAGACACTTCCTGGCTGTGTCTCTTCTCTGTGCTGATGAAATGACAATGCTCATCCACTATAACATTTCCCATCAGCCTTTCGCTTAACGGTTTTGGCAGCCACTGATGACCGCTGTCTAGCTCTGTTCTTTAATTAAGGGTTGTAGAATTATATCACACTATATCATAATTGTTTTCCTTCAGCTTTTTCCAAAAGACTACGAGTTCCTAGAGGGTAGGAACTTGTTTTCCTTTGCTCTAACCTCAATATTTTTTTTAATCTATTAAATGAATGAACAAATATCCTACAATTATGCTGCTAAAAAGTCAGCATCAATATTCCATTATTAATTTGTTTTCATTTTCACAAACTCAAACCATACTTAATTTGTAATTTGGGGAAGAGGAGATTATCACATTATAAATAATCACAAGGGGTGTGTGTGTGGCGGGGGGGTTCAGGCTCCCTGGTTACTGTCCGAGCTTCTTGGGCCATGTATCACTTCTGTACACCTGCCCAGAGCTCTGGAGACGCATTTTGGCAAAGAGCAGGCACCCCTACTGTAAATATGACTTCCAGGGCAGAGGCAACACGATATGCCAAAGCTCTCCCTTCTCCTTGGACATAACTTCTCTTTCCCCTATTCTCTTCCCCTTCTCCTCCTAACCTCTCTGCAGATTCTGTGGTTCTTGTTCTTCAGCCTGCCTTTTCAGTGTTCAAGTTCCCGAGGTTCTGTCCTCAAGGCACAGCTCTTCTTTCTCTCCATCTTCATTCTTCGTGATGTCCTCCACTCCCATGGCTTTGGGAACCACGTAGATGCTCATATCTCCCAAATCTCATTCTCCTTCCCCAGCATTCACCTGAGTACCTGCCTCCTGGACAGTTCCACCAGGAAGCCTTACGGTCATCTCATCTCCAACTCAAAACCCTCAAAACCGAACTCATTATCTTTCTTTAAAAACACAAACAACAGGGACTCCCCTGGCGGTCTAGTGGTTAGGACTCCGTGCTTCCATTGCAGGGGGCCCAGGTTCGATCCCTGGTTGGGGATCTGACTTCTGTTCCCACAGTTCCCGTAGTCACATCCGAGCAGTGACTAAGCCCTGTGCATTCTACCAAGCATCTTTCTCCTTGTTCTAGTCTCTCGCCCCGCCCTTGCCCAGCCCTTTACTAACTCCCAGCGGGCCTTCGCAGTAGCCTCCTTGTGGCTCTCCTGCCTCTAGCTTCTGCCCTAACAGCTCCATCACCACTGCCACCACCAAAGTGCTCTCTCGCTGTGTCAAGTCCCTGCATAAAAATCGTGGAAAGCTCTTCATTGCTTTAAAATGAAGTTCAAGCTCTTCATAGCCTGGTTCCAACTTACTTCCCCAGTTTCATGTCCTAACGCCACCCATCCCCACTGTTTTAGGGTCTGTCAAAATTAAGGAAGATTTCCCTCTCTGGGCCAGAATCAACAATTCTTTTGATCTTGCTGAATAAAGATTGCAATAAGATAGAAATTTTCTCTTTCCTTTTTTCTCTATCAAACAAAATCCCAAACAATATCCAGATATTATCTGTCTTGCTTGAAGGCTCTGCTGAAGGTGGGCTCCTTCTACAGTCTCAGATGCTCAGAACCGGCACCACTCACTTGGTTCTGAGTGCAAAGGGGTGCGATCCACAGCTGAGCCCCTGTGGGTGACGGTTCCAGCAAAGGAAAAAGGACATTCTGACATCCCCTGTATTACTTTTTGGATCCACAGAGAGAGTCAACCTCAACTTTATTCTACCTCATTTGAGAGACAAAGGGGTGCAGGGCTTCACAAGTTTTGATAAATATATTAAAGAGCAAGGGTTTCTAAACAAGGAGGCATTAGACAGGGAGTTTGCGAGTGTGTCCCTCCTTCTTTTAGCTGCGAGTGTGTCCCTCCTTCTCTTAGCTGCGAGTGTGTCCCTCCTTCTTTTAGCCTGGCTTGGGGCATGTTTGCAGCCTGACTCTGGGAGAGACACTCGGACGGAGCAATAACTTGTTAAAGAACAATAGGTGAGAGTCACCGTCCGTCAATCGCATCTGCTCCCCACGAGGAGGAAACAGTGGGATGTTATGGGACTCAGTGCTCGTTTGGGGGATTGTCCTGGGAGTTTCCCATGACCTATGCACCCTACATTTTAACTACACTAGACTCCTCACAGTTTTCAGAATATACTTGCACTTTCATGTGATTTACATCATTTGGAATGTCCTATTTCTTTGCTCAAATTCTTAACAAACGTCGCCTTTTCTCTCTAGCTCCATATTTTCCTCCCCCCAAAGTGAACCTGATGGCTTCTTCTCATGTATGAAGCTTTATAAACAATTCTGTCTTATGTTTATCACTTTATAGTTATTTGTTCACATACCTGCCCCTCTGCTAAACTGTGCATTCAGAGACCATGAAAGGCTATAAGTACAATCCTATAAATATTATCTCGTACTACAGCTATTGGTGAAATTGAATGGAACTAAGGCTTCACCAGCTTGCTGGACATAGGAAAAATGATCTTTTATGATGTGAAGTTCATACATTAGACTTTATCTACTTTTCGTTAAGAATAAAGTGGGACAATGAGGTATCACCTCACACCGGTCAGAACGGCCATCATCAAAAAATCTACAAACAATAAATGCTGGAGAGGGTGTGGAGAAAAGGGAACACTCTTGCACTGTTGGTGGGAATGTAAATTGATACAGCCACTATGGAGAACAGTATGGAGGTTCTTTAAAAAACTAAAAATAGAACTACCATATGACCCAGCAATCCCACTACTGGGCCTATACCCTGAGAAAACCATAATTCAAAAAGAGACATGTACCACAATGTTCATTGCAGCACTATTTACAGTAGCCAGGACATGGAAGCAACCTAAGTGTCCACCGACGGATGAATGGGTAAAGAAGACGTGGCACATATATACAATGGAATATTACTCGGCCATAAAAAGAAACAAAATTGAGTTATTTGTAGTGAGGTGGATGGACCTAGAGTCTGTCATACAGAGTGAAGTAAGTCAGAAAGAGAAAAACAAATACCGTATGCTAACACATATATATGGAATCTAAAAAAAAAAAATGGTTCTGATGAACCTAGGGGCAGGACAGGAATAAAGACTCAGACGTAGAGAATGGACTTGAGGGCATGGGGCGGGGGAAAGGTAAGCTGGGACGAAGTGAGAGAGTAGCACTGACATATATACACTACCACATGTGAAATGGATGGCTAGTGGGAAGCAGCTGCATAGCACAGGGAGATCAGCTCTGTGCTTTGTGACCACCTAGAGGGGTGGGATAGGGAGGGTGGGAGGGAGACACAAGAGGGAGGAGATATGGGGATATATGTATACATATAGCTGATTCACTTTGTTGTACAGCAGAAACTAACACACCATTGTAAAGCAATTATACTCCAATAAAGATGTTAAAAAAAAAAAAGAGAGAGAAGCACAACAACAAAAAAATAATAATAATAAAGGAAAGTTTTAATAAAGCACATGCTAGGGAGAAATTCAGGGTAGATTTTGATTCTAAAGTTTAATGCTTTCTTGCACTCCGATTTGACTGTATGTTTTCCAAAAGAAACGATCAAAGTATTGCCCTTACCAGTAGGATAGACCCAGTATTTGACTGAAGAACATGAACTGTCATTATTACTAGGTCAAGTATTGTAACTGCCTTTAAGATTTAAAGATCCAAGAACAAAGAAGAGAGATGAAATGTGAATAAAGAATAAAGGAATTCACAACAAGAGAAAAAAGAAAGTGGGAAGCACATTAACAATCTGAAGGTTTTAGTAGTAATCATTTTCAAAGGGGTATTCTGTTGGGAAAAGAAGAATTTTATATTTAAGACAAGGCAAATTAATGAATTTTAACTGGTTTCAAAGCCCAGGGTGGATCATTGTTGAAGAATTTATTAATAAGTCGTAGCATAGAGGTACAAGAGCTCATTCACAGCCAAACTCTAAGTTCTCAAACTCATTTAATATCCCAGTAGAATTGAAAATATGAATTATGCTTTGGATGGGAGAAAACAGGGAAGTGTCAGTCTATAATTTGGTAGATTGTTTTCAAGATGACAAAAATGATTGCCTATACTGAAAACCATTTTCAGGAGAGTACCCTTCTTGAATTTTCAAGATCACGGTGTCATGAAACACTCATAACAAGTGAGCTCAGTTTGTGAGCAGAAATGCAGAGAATAGTTATTAATATTAACACAGGCCTCACTTATGATTGATTGGTTTCTTTGAAATATCCTAATCTAATGATTATACCAGACCTATATGATGAGGTCCCATGAGTAGATGACCATGCAACCAGGGGCAATGCCTAGTGCCAACACATAAAAATAAATACTTGTCCACTTTTAGAGATCATTGATGACGTAAGATTTTATAGTCTCCCTTTGTGTCTCAAACCTTGAAAATACTCTAAAGCTGACCACATGGATCATCTTAAACATAGGGTCTAGTAATGTTTTTCAATATCCATCTAATTGACAGCAATACAAAGTCTAATACAAACCATTAATAGTCAAAAGATGTTAGCTGTAGAAGAGACCTTGCTCTCCTTGTTTTACAGATGGGGAAACTGAGATCCCCATCTAGACCAGCTGGTGGCAGACTGCGAGCCCAGGGTCCCTCATCTGAGCAGTGCTGTGTCACTGAGAGAGCCCAAGGCTGAGCACTAAGGTTACACAGACATTCATTCCCTTATTAGACAGCTCGGTTGGTAGTAAGGAAGGGGGCCCAATGCACAAGTTTGGCCGCCTATGGCTGAGCTTCTGTTGTCAGTGGAGGTCTTTGTGGTGTCCTTTTGGTCACCAAAACACTGACTCTTCTATACTTGTTTCTATTTCAAAGGAGTTAGTTTCTAAACCACAGGCAAGACGCACCATGCTCCTGCACCCAAATGGTAACTTAGGTCAACAACAACCAGACCCATATCACTATGCCCTGGTAAATGGGTCATACAGACATTCAGAGGAGACAGAAATTGCTTTTCCAATCTAGGAGAGTCTGATAAGGCTTCAAAGCAACACAAAATTTGTCACTTTCTCACACAAACACATAATTATATTTAAATTCTGCTTACAATACTTGCTTCAAAAATTCAGGATAGACTTGTTTTCATACAGGTCGAAATGAAAGTGTGCTGAATTAGTCCATGACTCTTTTTATGAAAATAACTCTGATATGTGACCAGATTTCATAGCTTAAAATTTGGCTGAAATTTAGTTTTGTCTTGTTCTTTATAACTCATTTTAAACATTACCTCTGGTTAACTCTTCGCTCAAATTCTGACCCAAGGAAAGGTGTCGAAGCAGCTTAGAAATTTGAACTAAAAGAATTCTCATCTCTTGAAGCAGAGCCATCATCGGCAGACCATGCATAAAAATATTTTAAAATATCATTCTATTTGTAAAGAATTTAAGCATTTCCTAAAATAAAGAAAAGCTGCACAAAGGAGAACACAACCTTCTCCAAAGGGACAGCAAAAAAAAAAAAAAAAAGTAGCTTCCAGATAGCTGACAGGTGGGTCTATCCTCATTGTGTAAGCCTCTGTGGTTTTCTGCAGTCAGCCAACATGTTTGAGATTCTTCCATGAGTCAGACTCAGATGCTGAGAGAACCAAGATATACACACCTATTGTATACACCTCCTTTTTCTCACCATACTCCCCCCCCAAAAAGGGAATGAAATAGCACAGTATGCAGTGAAATGATTTTCTCATTCAACAATGCAATGAAATTAGGTTTCATCTAAGAAAACTGGTGTAGTGAAAAAGACATGAAGTTTGGGCTCACACACCCAGGATTAAATCCTAGGGTCCCATTTCTCAGCTATGTGACATTGGAGAAGTTACTTAACTTCTCTGAGTCTCCACTCATATGGATGATTATATCTACTATACGAGGTTGTCAAAATAATCAAATGAGATAATTTATGTAAAATGCATTGCACAGTGTTTGGCATTCATTTGTATATTTAATAACTATTTGTGGAGGACCTACTATGGCCAGACATAGTTGTAGGCCCTCACAGAACATACTCTAAATACGCACGTACAGAAAAAAAGATGAATACACACCACCTCTCTGCCCAATATCATAATTCTATCCTCTGTGGTAATAGAAAGCAGTCACTCTTCTACATACTAGAGACCATTAGTGAAGGGATAATCAAGAAATTTGCTAACCATATAGAATCCCATTACTGTTGAGGTTTGGTGAGAGTCCCTTGTCTTTCTTTTTTTTTTAATTAATTTATTTTATTTTATTTATCTTTGGCTACATTGGGTCTTCATTGCTGCACACAGGTTTTCTCTAGTTGTGGTGAGCGGGGGCTACTCTTCGTTGCGGTGCGCGGGCTTCCCATTGTGGTGGCTTCTCTTGTTATGGAGCACTGGCTCTAGGCGCTCAGGCTCAGAAGTTGTGGTGCACGGGCTTAGTTGCTCCGCGGCATGTGGTATCTTCCCGGACCAGGGCTCAAACCCATGTACCCTGCATTGGCAAGCAGATTCGTAACCACTGCACCACCAGGGAAGCCCCCCTTGTCTTTCTTATGCTTGAAAATTTGCCTTCCTCTGACATGTCTTCTGCCTTTTCATAGTGTCAGTATGTATACCTACATCAGTGTGTAAGAGATGTTCTCAGAGCAAGGAAGCTACGGAGTGAACAAGAAAACCCCTTGTTTCCAATCTACGAAAATGTGAATCCAGAGTATCACAGAGGTAGGAACTTACTTCACTAATTTATGAGTTTACTTATCGAAATACAGTGGATCTGGAAACCATTAAAAACCTCAAGCTTTTCCAACGTGCACCACGCATCTCTTCTTCTACCCAAAGGCTTGAGGGAAAGGCCCTCACAAAGTGGCAACAGGAAGAGAGGCAGAGTGGGGAGGAGAGCCCCCATAGTGGAGCACAGATTTCACGTGGTATCTCTTCCTAGGCCTGGGGTGCCCTCTACTCAGGACTTGGCTTAACATTTCTAAGGGATAAGGCTCACTGCTAAGGAGGATGCTTTGAAATAGCAACTGGGAGTTCAAATTGTAAAATCCCTTTGGAGAAGAACTTGGCCATGTGTATCAAGGTCCTTAATATGTTCTTTCCACCCAGTATTTCTACTGCCACCCTAAGTACTGCAAAAGCTTTATGCATGAAGCTTTTCATAGTTAAAGGTCTGAGTGAAAAAATCTAAATGTTTAACAGTGGAGGACTAAGTACACCACAGTGCATTCACTGAGTAGAACACGATGCAGTCATTAAGAATGATATTTTTAAGGATATTATAATAGTATAGATATTCTCATAAGTAAGTTAAGTAAGAAAAGAAGAACATAAAACAAACAAAAACAACACATAAGGGGAAAAAAAAGACTGGAAAGAAATATACCACAATACTAAAATAAATTTCTCTGAGCAGTAAAATAATACATGAGTTTTCTTCCATTTTATGTTTTTTCTAAATTTCCTAGAACAAGCATGTAACATTTTCTAAATGACAAATTCAGTAGAAAAAAATGTATAAACTTTGTAAGGCACTGCTTTGATCAGACAATAGTTAATTGACACGTGAAGGGTCTGCCTTTTCCTACTCAGGACCATCATTAAGATCTAATTTATCACATTGGCTAATTGCAAATTTGAAGTTACATTGTATTAGTTATTTATTACCAGCTAACAAATGACCCCAAAACTTAGCAGCTTACCTCTATATTTATTATCTCATAGTTTCTGTAGATCAGGAATTTGGGAGGGGCTTAGCTGAGTGGTTCTGGCCCAGGGTCTCTCATGAGGTTGCAGTCAAGACATTGGCCAGGGCTACAGTCATCTGAAGGCTTGACTGGGGCTGGAGTGCTCACTTCAAGATGTTCACTCATGTAGCTGTTGTCATAAGTTTCAGTTTCTTGCCACACGGACTAATATCCACCTATAGATTTTTTTGGGGGGGGGACAAACATTATTTTAGAGCTCTTTTATCACCATTTCTAAATGCTCTTCAGTTTTATTTAGTTCTCTGCACCCTCTATACCCACCCACCTAGCCAGTATGTTAAATAGTTAATAACCTGTAAAGCACCCATACATAAGAGGGCTGCTACTTAAGGGAGTTCTTTGTAAATCAGATAATCCTTTTGTTTTGTAAATAATTACCCCCTAATTTATCTGTATAGTAAACTGAGGTTTTTGCATGGCAGATTCTTTAAGAAGCTCCAGGATGGAGGGGGGCTCTGGAGGATCTTGGAGGTTCCTTTGTATTGTTTTGACTTGTTTAAGAGTCTTTCTTTAGTGTGATCTTGGGTGCTCCTGAAAGAAGCTAACTATGGCATGGTTAGCTTCAGGCATCTGAAAATTAGGATTCAGGAACTAGCTCTGGAACTAACTAGCATTCACAAGCCGTGTAACCCTGAGTGAGTTTCTGTGCCTCTCTGGGTCTCTGGGCTCATCTGTAAAACCAGAGGGGATAGACTGGAATCAGTAGTCCTTTCCAATTCTAGTAATCTATGGTTCTGAATGCAATGACCTGGGACGGTCTCATCCTAAACCATATTGAGTTTCCGTCGTTTCTGCGAGTCTTTGCCATTTGTCATTTTCATAAACAGAACAGACAACTGTGACACACCCTGCTACAGCCTCTAATTCTGGTGTCCTTCCTTTCAGATGCGGGTTATTCAAGGCATTGAGAATGCACCCGGAGATCTTCTGGATCAAAACTATTCACTGTGTGATTTCTTTTTAAAAACTTGCTTCATGCCCTACAGAGGTGCCAGCTATTTCTGTTGATACTATGTATAATTTATTAATCTGGAGAATTTTAAAGAATTTATGTAATTTAAAGGTAACAGATATTATTGTACATAGTTGTATTTTGTAGTTCCTTCTGTAAATATGTATTTTTTCATAATGTTTAATATTAAGCTTTATATAATACTATTTTTCCACACTAAAGTGTTCATGGCTTGTTCTACATAAACTAATTCAACCTGTATCACAGGATGACTGGTAAAATGTGTACGCAGGTGCTTGCTGTGGTGGGGCCGTGGTTTTTACCAGTTTTAATGCTTACTGGACAGGATAAAGGGCAGGGCTGGAGAGAGCAGGGAGTACAGCGGGCTTGGCTGCATTGGTGTCCCATGAATCTTAGGATCCAAAGATGATCCAAATGCGATTTGGACAAATATAACAATCAAAAGAAAGGACTGGGGAGATGGAATTAAGCAGCACCAAAGGTTAAATCAGTGGTTGTGCCTCAGGTGGTTTGTGTCTCCCCTTTCTCCTGCCAGACGTTCAAGCCAACGTGGTCAGCTCAGGGGCCACGTAACTTGCCGAGCAAGTCCAGGCTGCAGGGCTGAGGGTTCTGAGAGAGAACGACCCAAACAGAAGTGATGAATTCCTCATATCGAGAAGCTTGCCACCTGCCCTCCTGACTGGAAACCTAGTCAACATGCAAAGTGCCATCCATAGTGATGGGAAACTGTTTCACTGCATCCACAGTGTGCTGTGTGAACACGCATCCCACACTGGGATGTGTGTGTTGCCCAAGGGACACACGCTCGTCTTTGTCTCATTTCTTGGGGGCTGCATTCCTGGAAAAGTCAAAATTGCACCAGTCGTACTTGGTTTTCCCATTAAAGGAATATTGAGGTGGCATATTATACTCCTGATCAAAGGGCCTAACATCAATATCTATAGAAATGTCCTCAAACATCATATATCGTTAATTTTAAAAACACAAAAACAAAAATTCAGTGGTGCTTAGTATAAGATTTTCCAAAAGCCTTTTTTAGTATATCACTCAGGTCAAAATATAAGGTAGACACCTTCAGTTGCATTTAATATAAAAAACACTACATACTCTACCAAGTTGATCTTCAGTGTGTGTGCCTATTTTGACTATAACAAATTTCAGTGAGCCAGAAAGTGGGCATTGCCCTCCCCAAGGTCCAGTTCCGAGGGTCTTCCTGGAGAAAATTTGAAAGGCATCTGCACGGTTAACTTCATGGCTACCTGAGAGATGAGTTGGGAATGTTTGCCTTTTTCTCACTACAAATTTCTCTGAAATAAACTTAAGAATTAGAAATCAAGGTTGTTGATCTCACAGCTTCATTTGCAGAAAGAGTACATTTCTTTTCAAAATGTATATTTTTGCTACATACTATAGAGTCCCATAAGTAATATAATGGGTGTCATTGGCATAGTAATGGAAAATCATTAAATATTCCTCAAAGAGTTATTTATAGTTAAGTGAAGCTCCACCCAAACTGGAAAAATTTCCAGGGCTCTTTGAAGTTTATGGAAACAGGAAAAAACTTAATAAGAATGAATGCGAAGAGGATTCCAAGTTTTCACAGTATCATTGTGCTCAATGCCCTTGTGAAATGACAGTGTTAGGCTCTGACCCTGTTTCGGGAAACCAGGTGGCTCTTCTAGAAATGAAAAGGAACAACATACATGTGAGTGTGGCAGCGGTACCACCGGGGAGAAAATAAAGGTTGGAGATTTATGAGATGTGGTGTCTATTAGGAATAACTTTCCCTGTATTAATGAGAAAAAGCAAGAAATTTTAAAAAACAGAATTATAAGCTAACGTTGCTGGGCACAAAGCACATTCAAACATGGAAAGAAATTCATTTTTGGCTCTTCATCTATTCAGAAAAGTTTTAGTGCCTGCAACTTGCTAGGCACTGTCCTAGAAACTACACATTTCTACTTAATAAAGAGAAAGCATCACAGTAATAATGCTGGGGTTATTGTTACTATTTTCAGTTAAGCCTGAAAGAGGGCCTCAGCGAGGCAGTGAAGTTACCGAGCACCAGGGCAGCGGCAGCCTTCCGCGGACCACACACTGGCAAGCACTGACGCTGCTTCTCTAGCAAATCGCTGGACCGAAAAGAGAAAGCAATTAATTGCACAAATCAAGAATTCAAACCATAAAAAACCTACACGTCTGTAACAGTAAATACCCTGGCATATCTGGGGTGGAGTCAGAGTCATAAAAATGGACGTGACAAGGGAAAACTGTATGTTCTTTTAGTCTAATGCAGGACATATTTATTCCTACCCTCCACCTGTCTAATTTTAAATCTCCTTAGCAACAAATATTTCACTATCTTCCCTCCCACCACCACCAAAGACTAAATACATAATCTAGTTGATCTATTTATTAAATTTAGGAGGAGGAAAAAAAGGTTTCCTTGACATTCAGTTCAATTGGATGTATTTTAATTTAATCCCATCATGTGTTATGTCTTTGTAAACACTTCGTTTCCTGTCACGGTGGGCATTCTGGCAGTGCACCTGTGCGGTACACTTTAATCATCAAGCCTTCAAAGTGTTATTGAGCTATCAAATCTCGGAAGGGTCCCGTCTTGCATCTTAATAATTATTTATACAAGTTCTTTATAATTAACTCCTTTAATCTCTACTCATTAAATCAATTTCATATTATTCTGTTTTCTCTGGATAGCAGCCAGTTTTTCAGCTCTTGAATCAGATTTTTCTAAGGCTCATCTTCCTGTCTGGCTCTGCACATACTTGTCCTAAATAATTCACCAGTCCTTAACACTTCTGAGTCCCTCTTTTTCACTACTCTTCCCCTTCTCCCTTTTGAATGTGTTTGCTTTCCTAGTAGAAGGTGATTTTATTTTCTGTTCATCTTACCTCCTCATACCCATTGGTATTTCATAGTCTTTTCAGGCTCCACATTATAGAAGAGATGATGATGATTTCACTTTTAAACACTAAAATGGCCACAGCACACAGCATATTGGGGACAGTTTTATTTGGGAGGGTCTTTAATTAATTTTATTACATCTTGGAAGAAAGCCCAACATGACATGTGAAAATAATATGAAACCACTAAGCAGATGTCCAGCAATACAAAATTAGACTTCACATGTTGTACTTCACACTCTGATTCTCTTAGTGTCTCAGGATCTAGGTTCTTGTATTTAAACACTCTCCTTACTTCTTGCAAGAAAGCTATCAGCCGTATATATACTAAATTCTCATTCACTTAGCTTTCTGCGTCTCTACGGTTGGAATCCTGGAATCATAAACCTGCCAGATCTGGATGACAGTGAGTGATAGAATCTGAGCCCCAACTCTGGGGTGCTCTAGAGTTTTAGTTCACACATGTGAGCCAGACCAAACCTGCCCTGGTGGGAAAAAGAAATAGGTAATAAGCTGCTTGTTTGAGGTAGCAGTTCAAGGACTTTCCAGGTTCCATTTCACTGAAGAAATGAAAGTAGTTGATCATCCAAGACACAGTGGCAAGCAGGAATGGCTGATCCTCCCAAAGTGGCTGTGAGCAAGGATTCAATAGTACCTCATTTCTGAAGAGACAGAGTGGAAAAGGCTGTTATCAGCCCAAATGCGCTGTTAAGGTTCTGAGTATTTTTAACCTGAGATTTCAAATCATACCAAGTATTCAAAGATTGTTTCACATCAAGGGAAAAAAATCTGTAAACCATGACTGCAGAAAATGAGTGAAATGATGTAAAGAAGGAAAAATATTTGAAAAGGGGGCTCTAAGCAGACACCATCAGGAAGAGGAAATGCCATCCCTTCTGTGTGCCCAGACTGTTCTTTGGAGATGTCATATACTTCTATTAGGGCGTATTATCCTTTGGGGGGGTTCACTTTGACTATGCTGGCCAGATGATTTAGCTGATTAAGCAATTGAATTGATTCATTTAGTTTTGTGAATTGACCAGGTGTTTGAAGAAATTGAGTTTGGAATTCTGAACACACTACCTTAGATTCTTGTAGTGGATGATGCCTTTGAAAATGTTTGGCCATTTTAGTTAAAATGCAGGGTAACATTTAATGCAGCCATGATAATAGCAAAAATCTGTTCTGTTCTAAAAATGTTTCTAGCAATGGAAATATTTCTGACTAAAAGAATACTCTTGACTTATAGGGAGGCTCCCTAGGAATAAATGTATGCAACAAAAATGAGGCATTTTATTTTTTTAAAGGTTGTCTATATAGTTGCATTCATGAAATAAGAAAATTGTTGGTGAATGCTCTTAAAATAAAGGTTTATGTAATGGAAATAAAAAGATCTATTAACAGATTTACCAAAGATTATTTTTATAACCTATATGCCAATGTACATGATCTTATGTAAGATACCAAAATAAGTTGAAAATGGTGAATAAAATCAGACAAATGTAACATGTTCCTTCTAGAATATTCACAAGAGAGTTTAGTTACGGCTGCTTTCTGCCTTAAGTAATTTCTCTTAAGAAAAACTATCTTCATCCTAAGAGCGAGCTTTTCGTTATGTTTGAGATGTTGTGTTTTCATAGCTGAGTGAGCAGGTAAGCATCCCAGCAAGAAAGGAGCATATGCAACTGTGGCTTTAGGAGTATGTCGTAGAGTTGGGTGGTGTTCCCCTGTGAGCTAGTGGGAGAGTCTACAGTGGCCTTCGTGAAATCTCCTAACCTCAGCCACACTAACAACCAGGTGCACCAATGTTCGTACCTGAAGAGTCCTTAATCTCTGGTTTCCCAGGTGGGACCCATCAGGCTTATAAACTCTGCGATGACAAGAACCAAGTCTTTAAACCCTTTTCTACTCCTACCTTATAGAAATTAGTGCACAGCTCATAGACATTCAACCTATACTTTTTTTGTGTGGAAATTGCTCCTGGCCCAATACTTTGTTTTTTTTTAAATTTTGTTTTGTTTTAACATCTTTATTGGAGTATAATTGCTTTACAATGGTGTGTTCGTTTCTGCTTTATAACAAAGTGAATCAGCTATACATATACATATATCCCCATATCTCCTCCCTCTTGCTTCTCCCTCCCACCCTCCCTATCCCACCCCTCTAGGTGGACACAAAGCACCGAGCTGATCTCCCTGTGCTATGCGGCTGCTTCCCACTAGCTAGCTATTTTACATTTGGTAGTGTATATACGTCCACCTGGCCCAATACTTTGGATGTTAGGTAGTCAATATCTAATAACGTAATTATTGTCCATGGAGGCTCTTCTGGCTGTTCCTTGATTTGTGTGAAGCTTAAATAAATAATGTAAATACATCTAGCAACTGAGCTTATTATGTTTTATAATAGAGCACTTTTATGTTTTTGATATCATGTATTCTTTCTCTGCAAATCTGGTTATCTAAAATGGCAGTAGATGATTCTATGCTTTTCTTATGGTAGTACCTCCCCACAATATTGTGTCTCTAACCAACTCTATCTGAAGAAAGCACTTCCTTAGTCTTTGTATTTAAGTTATGTATTTGCTTAATATATTTTCGTATTTGTAACTGTGGTCAAAAAAATCTATATAGTGTCTTACACACCTTCTCACTAGTACAGGAATAAAACTGCTGTTTGTTGAAGGAAAGTGTTCTGTCTTCTATTTGCCTGTTTCTCATTTATCAATTTCTATCATCTGTCTGCTCAGGAAAAATGTCAGAAGTGACTGCTTCTAAATGAGAAAAATCTTCTGGGACCTCATCATGAAGAACATGGTTGTCTTAACCTTTGTTCCTGTGAGTGCTGAGTTGGTTGTCTAGGGCGTCACGTACATATAATAGACTCTCTAGTTGACTGTCTCCAACTAAATTCTTGGTTTCAGTTCTTTAGTTCATTAGTAACCAAAATGTCATCTATCACCAACAGTGCTGGTGTATTCTCAGAGGCGCTGCCACAGCTGGATCCCCTGAGCCCTTCAGAGGCACTTCACATATAAGCGGGTGGTGTGACATTTAGTTAAGGGCTGCTGTGTCTATTTCCAGAATTATTATTTTGTCTTTTTGACTTTTTCATATTTAAGTGGAAAAATCAGTGTCCTTCACAACTCCAGTATTTCATTTTTCTACAACTTACTTACAGAAATCTTTATTTTTTAAAAATGTGCAATAGATTTACATGTAAAACCATTAAATCAAAGCCATCCTTTTTTTGAAAAACAGTTTCTGGATTCAGATTAAGTTAGCAAAATAATTTGCCCTATGAGGCTTGACCCTTTTTTTTTTTTCCAAAGTAGCTGTTTGTTTGATGGAATTTACCCTTAAAGAAAAAGAGAATCTTATGATAGGAACTAATCACTTAGTAACTCTGCTGATACATCCTACACAATCATAAAATGTTAGAGCTGGAAGGGCCACCTTAGGGATGGACAATGATGGAAACCAAGACCTAAGTTTAAAATGACACAGCAAAGTAAGATAGTGCTAGAATTGAAGCTTGTTTTCCTCTTACTTGTGGGGGAGGACTTGTCTACACGTAAATAGAGACAAAGAAGAAAGATTCTCAGATCCAGTGGATGCAGCAGCCATCTCCAACACTGAGACAGAACCTTCAGTGGAACTTTCAACATTTTGTGTGATTATTCCTTTCATTTTTTGCATCTCATATGTCTGGAGACATCCATTTGCTAAACAAGTCTCAGACTGTTAATTTAGAGTCATACTTTAGCAAAAGTCGTCACAATCTTAAAGCTGAAATAGTATAGAACAGAAAAGGAGAAAACATGATTTTTTAACATAATACTATTATAAAACATTTTTATTAAGGCTAATTAAATCAAAACACCTAAAACCCAGAAGAGGTTCTACCACTAGATTTTGAAAGAATTGGCAAGGCTTTTAATGTTGCCAATAAAAGGAGCATTCATAATAGACGTGTAAAAATTAACTGGTAAAATTCTTGAGTAACAGAGAAAACCGTGCAGGGATGGTTCTGTGTAGGAGTTAACATTCACCAAAGGCCATGCTCACTAAAATATCTCCCTAACCCAGTATCTCCCATGGAAATTTGTACTATTATTTTAGAGAATTGTTGATCTAAGTAAAGCTTGCCTTTTTTTCTGGGGTTTCTTGTAATGATGCAAGAACCTTTGTGTAAAGTGTCTTAATATTAAATTACTTTTCTCTTTGCTTTTGGAGCTCTTGATCCCAGGAAGAAACTTGGCATCTATTTCAGTCTTTAAGAAAGAACCAGCAATGAAATATGTTTCCTGTCTCTGCTACCCTGCTGCAAGCTGTTGGTGGCTAAGCAGTTTCTGTGTCTTACGGCTTGCAGAGGAGCTAAGGTTAAAAACAAGAACAAAAATCAGAACCAAAAAGCTGACAATACAACTATAGAAACAAAGGGCATTAAAAGTGGAAAAGTTCAGAAGTCTGGGAACATTCCTAAATCTAACCTCAATCAGAAAATACCATTTGTAAGAGATATAAATTAAATGTTCAAGCCATATTTCATTCCTAAAGAACTTTCCAGTGAACCCTGACCCAGTCTTCACTCAAGTAGATGTTCCTTCCCGACTCATGACAGATGGCTGGGAAAGGAAACAACTGTCTACCTGCAAAGGATAACACATCAGCAATAAATAAAGGCAAACCAGGACACAAGAGAAATAAAATGAATGATCCCGCTTTGGTGGAAAAATATGAGGAAGAAGGTAAAGAGGGAGTAAAATTAAAGGTGAGAGCTAGAATCTGAAGGCGCTATTGGGAGTCTTAGACCCCTTGCAGTAGCAGAGGATTTTCTCATTTAAGAGGAAGACACTCCGGACTTCCCTGGTGGCGCAGTGGTTAAGAATCTGCCTGCCAATGCAGAGGACACGGGTTCGATCCCTGGGCTGGGAAGATCCCACATGCCATGGAGCAACTAAGCTCATGCGCCACAACTACTGAGCCTGCGCTCTAGAGCCCGTGAGCCACAACTACTGAAGCCCCCGCGCCTAGAGCCCGTGTTCTGCAACAAGAGAAGCCACCGCAATGAGAAGCCCGTGAACCGCAAGGAAGAGTAGCCCCTGCTCGCCGCAACTAGAGAAAGCCCACACGCAAAAACAAAGACCCAACGCAGCCAAAACTAAATATTTAAAAAAAAAAAAAAAAAAAGAAGAAGACACTCCAAGTCCTGTTTAAAGTGCTACAGAAGGGGACTGCATGTTTAATCTCTAGGATGGTCACTAATAGTTTGACTCAAGGCTATTATCTTATTGAGTGCCTTCACCTGCCATATACTACTGATTAGTGAATGTTTCTACTTTATAGATAAGAACGTAGAGGCACAGAGAAGACCAGGATATTGCCCAAAATTTAACAGAAAAATAAGAATAATAGTTAATGCATGTTACGCGCTAACTATAGTATCATCTAATTACTTTTCACACAGCCTAGTTCTTAAACTTATATTGGAGACAAGGAAACTGAAGTTTAAAGAGACAAAGTAATTTGCCCAAGGCCATACAGTGCCAGAGCTCAGTTTCCAATCTGAATCCTTCTGACTTCAAAATGTGTCCTCTTAACCTCTATGCCAGGGTATCCCAAAGTTTGGTCCCCAAATGGGACCTGATTAGAAATGCAAATTCTCAGACTGACACCCTCACAATCCTGTTGAATCTGAAACTGGGGATGAAGCCCAGGAATGTGTATTTAACAAGCCCCCATGTGATCGGATGCCTGCTTCTCTGCGTGGAGCCTCTCTGCTTTGCAGTTTCTTGTCAGCCAAATCTAATTATTTGAGAAGAAACTCTGTCAAACCCCGTATGACAAAGAGGAATAGTAGTGTGTAATATTTTTGACCCCAAGTGCATAATAAGCACTTAATAAACGTTAGCAACTATTATTATTATGTTCCAGGTAGCACTCTGTATAGCCTTACCGGTGTTATATCATTTAATTCTTGCAAAACTAAATAAGGCAGGGCCTATAATTATTCCCATTCTACAGATGAAGAAACTGAGGCACAGAGAGAAAGTATCTGGCCCTAGGTCACAGAGCTGGCAAATGTCATAGAGCTCCAAATGTCATAGCCTTACTTTGAACATGGACATAGTAATTCTGAAGTCTGTGTTCTTAACCACTTCCTCCTATACCATAGGTTAGAGAAAAGGTTTATTAATCTCCATAGCTTGAATTAAATTCAACTTTGAGCTTTCAGTTCAGCTTTGCAGACTCATTTATGTGCTGCAAATCACTTCCCTCCAGCCGGACCCTGTTCACTTTTGCTAAAAGGTCCATGAATCCATTAGCCTTGATGTTTATGTCCCTCCCAGCATTGTGGACTGAACATGAGAGCAGAGTCATCTACTCTAAATGCAATCCCATTTGTTCCCTCTGGGGCCCAGGAACATGCTGGTAAACAATTCTCAGGGTGACAGCCAATCCTTAGGGGAAAGGGACAGTGGTTGTCCCGAGCAGAAGTGGCATGTCAACACAGAATGGGAGACATAAAGAAAGGGAAGTCACCACAGAGAGGAATCCCCAAATAAGGTGGAAGAAATGGGCCCTAAAAGGCAGCTTCCAACTCTAAGAGATTCTAACAACTAGAGGCTACGAAGGTCAGGCCCAGATGACTGCTGAACCAGTGGGGAAAGGAGAGGAACAGGGACGGGCCTCTGCAACACTGTTTAGAGCAAGCAAGACAAAGAAAGCAAGCATGACTTAGGCTGTGAAGAGTGAGACAGAATGAAGGACAGGGAGGTCAGGACCTCAAAGGTACCACTGCCACTGTGTCCCCCAAGCCCTAGCCATGAACAAGGAATCTGGGATGGAACGCTCACTCATCACTTCCACTTGGGTAAAGATAGCACCAATCCACCAGACAGAGGTCCAGCAGGAAACGGATGGCATACTCAAAAGGGTATGAGCAGAGCTCAGCAAAGGGACCAATGACCAAAAAGTGGGCCGTCTTCCTGGATCCACTGGGATTTCCCTGGACCCACCACCTCTGAGCAGCTTCCCAGGGCCTCAGCACTCAAGGCTGTGCACACACTTGGCTGGACAGCTTGCCACAGGATTGGGGGTAGAGCAGTATATTTAGGCCTACTTAAAAGCTGTGTGACTCTATTAAGTTTCAAGGACCAGCTGTCTTTTCCATCCACATCTCCAAACAGGAAGTCATCAGCAGTTTCTGTATGTGTTGCTGTTTCTGTTAACCTTCTAGATAGCCGGCCCTTCTCTAGATCACCGTCTGCCTGGGTTCACATCTCATCATCTCAGCAAATGCAGAGGTCCTCTGTATGGTCCCTGTGCCTCTGTCTGGCACTCCAGCCCCCCCCCCGCCCCCCGCCACACTGCCACCCAAGTGATTGATCTAAAATACGAAATTGACCATGGTCTTCCTGAAATTGACGAGTGGCTCCCAATTATACACAAGATGCAGTCCAGGTTCCTTGGTGGCCATAGAAAGCCTTTGATGACTTGGCCTGTGCATTCCTCCCCAGCTGTAGCTGAAGCCACTCCTCTCCCTGCAATTTATGCTTCACTGTCTCAAACTCTTGTGGTTTCTAGGGCATATGCTGCTGTTCTGTACATTTTTGCTTTGGTATATTCCTTTTTCTCCCCCCTGAAATATTTCTCACCCCTTCTCTGATACCCAGGACCCAGCACAGGGGGCAGGAAGGTCATTAGCCCAGGCTTCACCCTCACAAAGGGTCACAAACATAGCCCTTTGATTTATATACAAATAAAGTTAAATGTAGAGTCACAGAGATGCAGACAGGAACGAGAAATGAAGACAAGCTTCATATAACTTTCGACTCGGGCTCATTATTAGATCAATTGGCCTATAATGTTTTATAAAGAAATATTTTTAAAGAAATCCTTTCATTATTTTGTGAATTAAGCAATTTTTATAACCCTCTTCAGACATTTTTTTAGTTTTTTTTCTTTTCTTTCTTTTTCCTATACCCGGAAGTCTCAAAAATGGCAGTGACCCTCCGTTGACCCTTTATTTATTTATTTATTTATTTTTAACAGTAGGTCCTTGTTGGTTATCTGACTGCTCACCAGTTCGCTAACTTGTCTCCCCAAACTCTGCTTCATCCCAGCATTACTTCTGTACCCACAGAGACATTTTTCATTTGTCATGCATAATGCCATATTATGTTGGAATAATTTGTTCTGTCTTCTCTATGAGACTTCATAGTTTCTAGAACAGGTTCTCCAAGGCACCAAGTGAACAAATTTGAGATTGATTCCAGATATTATGATGATAATAATAATAATGGAGTAATTATATAATTGAAATAGACACATTTCAACAAAGTGCCGGGAATCATTCATTTCATTCTCACACGTTTAATTAACTCAATCCTCTCCAAAACCCTGTGAGATGAGAAACTGAACCCTAATAACAAAGCCAATAAACAGCAGAGTCAGGATTCAAACCCTGGCAATCTGGCTTCAGAGAGGGTGTCAACCAATCTACCAGCAGTTCTCAAACTTTGGTGTGTATCAGAATCACCTGGAGAACTTACTAATAAAACAGATTGCTGGGCCCCCTTCACAAAGTTTCTAAATCAGAGCATTTATACTATGCTCTGGTGTTATAAAAAATAATGAAGCAAAAATTTGAAAGCTATTTCATTAAATTCTTTGAGGATGATTTCATCTCATTAAATAGATCATCATATTTCAGAAAATAAATTTGCAGCTTTTTAAAAGGATTCAACTTTAAAGCGGACTTTGTAAAGGCTGAGTTTACATTTGTAATCATTGGTCTTTTCTCTGGAAGAGCACAGAATTTTGAGACCGTCTGGGTTCAAAAAAGCCTGCTGACAAGCTCTGTATTTGCACAATTTTACAATGAGGAAATGGGTTCAGAGAAATCAGTAACCTACTCATAGCTGAGCCAGCAAACAACCCCTCCAGAACGGCTGCCCTGAGAACAGGTTGAGCTCAGGGCACAGCATTCCCTGATCAACTATCTAGTCACACCATCACCAGCTCAGCCCACTTCCCCACACCCCGTTCTTTCTAACCTTGTTTATTCCTCTGTAAAAGAAAAGCTTTTTGCTGCCTGACAGTTGAGATGCTTGCAAATCTGGTGGATGGAACTTCTCCTCTTGCAACGGTCCGCTTCTCCCATTACAACCATCCCTCCCCACTCTACCCACCATTTGCAGTAATTTTTTCAAATAAAGTCTCTCCTTACCTAAACCTGGATTTATTTTGAACTTGATACTAGTTTGGGTTTGCCTCAAAATGCGTATGATTTCTCACCTGCATGGACTTTTAGATACACACTCATGATATTTTTATCCTCATACGGTAGAAAGAATAATGGACCCGGAAAAATGTGAATATGAATATGTTAGGCTACATGGCAAAGGGGGATCAAAGTTGCCGATGGAATTAAGCTGCTACTCAGCTGACTCTGAGATGGAGAGATTATCCTGGATTATTTGGGTGGACCCAGTGTAACCACAAGAGTTCTTATAATTGTAAGTGGGAAGCAGGAGAAAGAGAACCAGAGAGATGATAGCAGTGTGAGAAGAACTCGGCCCAACATTACTGATTTTGAAGATGGAAGAAAAGGGCCACGAGCCAAGGAATGCGGGTGGCCTCCAGAAGCTGGAAAAAGAAAAAAAATGGATCCTTTCCTAGAGTTTCCAGAAGGGATGCAGCATTGCTGATATTTTGATTTTAGCCCAGTGAGACCCATTTTGGAGTCTGACCTCCAGAACTGTAAGATAATAAACTTAGGTTGTTTTAAGCCACTAAATTCATGAAAATTTATTACAATAGCAATGGGAAACTAATATACCCCATTTTACAGATAACAGATCTGAGGTTTAGAGTTTATATAATTTGTCCAAGGTCATATAAGCAGTAAGTGATGAAGCCAAAACTGAAACTGAAGTCTCTATAATACAGAGCCCCTATTTCAACTACCATGATAATTTGTAAAACAAGTTCTAATCTCTTCTTCTACATGACAGCTTTTCAAATATTGTAAGTAGATACCATGTCTTCCTTTAGCCTTCTCTAAGAAAACCCAAAATTTCTTTAATAATCCTCAGATGACAGTTTAAGGTCCCCTAACCATCCTGGAAAATATGGCGGCCAAGCTGAACACGGTGCCAGTGAGGCTCCAATACCACCTTTGTGTGTTTCAATTTGTCTTCTGCCAAAATGGAACTTATAACTCATAAAATTTAAACACTACTTTTTGAGTTTAAAAAAAATGAGGTGGTAGTTTTCTTATATTGACAAATTGGCTCTGAACGTAATGTTCCTACAAAATGAGTCGTTTGAATTGGAACATTAACTTATTTGAGCAGCCAGGTCCACATCACTCTGAGAAAATGGCCATTGCTCTGTCCCTACATAGATCATCCCATAATAGTCCCAACACCTGACTGTAGTTGTAACGGTTCAGGCTTCCTTCTTGCCTTCCCATGCCAACTCTCAGATTCTGGAGGTAATAAATGCCCCTTTGGAAGAGTGTGCATTTGAAAGTCCACCTGGCCACCTTTGCCCCACCCAGAGAGATCAGCTGTTGCCTGCAACTGAGATTCAATGGGACCACATGTTTTTATTACAGACAAAGTCTGTCCTATAAGAAAAAGTGGGTGGAACACTGAGCCTTCGGCTTTGAAATAGCCCTCATGGCCAGTAAGGACTGCAAATACATCACAACTGGGAAAGCAGAGATAGAGGGACACACTCAGCTCCCACAGTGGTGCTTTGGTGTGGGTCCACAAGAGCCAAATGTTAAAATTTCTGAACCAGTTGTTAAACACAGCCAATACTAAAAATTAAATTATATAAACTTGCAATTTCATAAATCATATTAAAAACAAAGGCAATAAATACTCAGAACTCATCACTTCCTAATCATTTTACCACCTTTTACTATTATCTCTGCTCTCGAGGTTATTTTTGTCTACTAGATCTGTATGGGTGAAAAACTATAATGGTGTGCCACTGCACAGCTATCCCAAATTCCGAGTTCAGTGGTGTGACACTGATGGCTTTGCAATCAGCCACAGTGAGTGGATTTACACCACAGATACCTGTAAAGGCTATGAATGGGGGCATCTCTCTCAGCCATGGCTGAGTGTCAAACATTTACCAGCATGCCACTTCCCATCAGTAAACCTTTCCACACTACAACCCAACCACCCAAACATTGCAACCCGTTCACCCCGCGATGGAAGGAAGTCGTCAGCCTCATCATTTCATCCAATAATTATAAAGGGCAAAGTAAGCCTCTCGGTAGGACTTTTTTTCTTTTAAACATTTTTTTGGGGGGGGGCTTGGAAGTTCTATTCACACATTTATATCTCATCTGTTACCTCTTTAAATTTCAGAGTAGATTTGAATTTCATAATAACATAGAGTTGGCATTTAGGGGTATGCTGTCTCAGAAAGGAGAAATATAAGAACTAATGAGGATACTGCAGTGCTTTTGGTGTCTCTTGGTCTCTGATGTATGGGACAGTATGGAAACCTCCCCGGGTATCCTCCTTCCTATATCACCTTTTATGTCCATGGTACTGTAGCTCTTTAATTAAAAATAAGTTCTGAGGTTTCCTCTAGAATTCCAATTTCATTAACTTTGTAACTTAATCAAGATTTCCTTGTTTAGACACAACCTCATCCAAAATGCTTTAGAGAAGTTGTTAGGTTTGTTCATTTATTTGGGGAAAGTGGCAGAAAAGGAAATCTGTTCAAATATCAGGGGTAAAGTATTTTTCACTTTTCATTGTTAAAATCAAATGTCACTGCACGGAGGACCTCCACTCAGGCAGTGCCCCCCAAGAAAAAGTCACCTTGAGGGGGCCTAAGTAGTGCAAATATAAAGAACTGAATTCCTCCCTCAGCTTGCCGGTGGGTTGGAAGGGGAACAGAGTCAAAACACCAGGAGGGAGGGAGGGGGAACAGATGATCCCTGCCAATCATGAGAAACCAGTGATGACCTATGACCGGAACTCTAAACAGAGACAATTAACTTGGAGTTTGCAGGCTGCTCCGAGGTCCAGGAAAGGAAGGACTGGGGAGTTAGGGGATTATAATTAGCTAACATTCACCGAACACCTGAACATATTGGGCCAGGAACTCTATTAAGCATGAAGCATTTTGCATATGTTATCTTCCACACAGGATCTCACCAATTACCTTAACTAAGTGGCCCATAAGAGTAAATACACTTCTTAAAATGTCTTTACTCACTTCCAAGAAAGAGATTTAGACAATATGGTTAATAATAGTAAATAAGCTTTAAAGAAACCAAATAATGCTTCATGACTCCGACAAGATGAATTTCGTTGGAGATCCCAGAAAAAGCTGTTGAGCAGAGGTGTTTATGAAATTTACAGCAGCAAGGGAGACCACCTTGACAAAATCTTGGTAGTCACACAAAAAGAGAAAGTAAGGAAAGACTATTTGTAGGATTGGGGAATCTGCATTCAGGTGGTTTAAGGTAGTTCTTTTAAGGTGCAGAATTTATTGGGACTGAACCAAATTCATAAGATAATGAATCAATAAGGTGAAGGTCATGAGATAAATCTTGATTATTATCCTTAATAAGTAAGATTTTTTTTCCGATTTTGGAGCCAATCCCTGGTATTTTGTAATAGATTCTTTGAACTTCTCCAAAGGTTTGGCCCTCCAGGGCATTATGGAAACAGGATCCTTAGAAGGAGTTGCCTGTCTCTCATAATAACCTGGTAGGGCATTTCTTTCAACCTTCGTGTTATCCCTTTTTATATGGCATTCCACCTCCTTAAGAAACATTAGAACACTTTAGAGTTTCTTAGTCTTTTGACCATTTTTGTTTGGTTTTTTTTTTCCTATATAGATCAAGATCCTTTGTTATTTCCAAAACATTCTCCACCTCCCACCATTGCTATTAACTTAACTCTCTTATGTCTACTCAGTTGACAAGTCCTGGTGAGTACAATGAGTTCTGCCTTCTGGGTGACTTTGGCTCCAGTAAAGGATCATTATTTTAGGAGTAAGTTGAGACCTGTTTTGACATATCCAGCCTAATAATTTAATTAAAAAAAAATTTTTTTGGGGGGGGTATAGTTGTTTTACAATGTTGTTAGTTTCTACTGTACAGGGAAGTGGAGTTCCTTGTGCTATACAGCAGGTTCTTATTAGTTCTCTGTTTTATACATATTAGTGTATATATGTCAATCCCAATCTCCCAATTCATCCCACCTCCCTTAATGTTTTCATCTTAAGTTATGACCTGTGAACAAACAAGGTTAACTCTGAGTTTTCTAGATGAGTTTCTAATATATTTGTTCAGGGCATGGACTGTTCTTGGACAGAGGTTTGATAGTCATGAGTTACTCCTTCCGGTAAAAGAAAGAAAGTAGCAGGATTTAAAGTATTACTACCAGGGAAGGAAATGGGTGAGGGAGAAAATAATAGAATTTCACGTGAGGTAAGGCTACCTGCTAAGAAATAGAGTGTCTTTTCAGTAGGCAACAAAGACTGTATATCATGAGGGTGCAAGTCTGAAGGAGTTACTGGTTGGCAATAGCCTCCACTAATTTAGCTTTAGCGACTATTAACCTGCAACCAGGAAGTGGAACTTTTAACATAGGGTCAAGAAAAAAGCTACAGCAAACTTTTCTCTGATAAATAACATGAAACTGAGTCAAAACATTAAGGGTTTGTCCAGATTGTTTATGCATGAATAGGTAGAAAGGCTTAAGATACTTAAGTTGACCCAGAGTAGAAAGATGTTAAAAAGCTAATTTTATTTTATTTTTTAAAATTTATTTTATTGAAGTATAGTTGATTTACAATGTTGTGTTAATTTCTGCTGTACAGCAAAGTGATTCAGTTATACATACATATATATATATATATATATATATATATATATATATATATACACTTTTTTTCATATGCTTTTCCATTATGGTTTATCACAGGATATTGAAGATAGTCCCCTGTGCTATACAGTAGGACCTTGTTTATCCAATCTATATATAATAATTTGCATCTGAAAAGCTAATTTTAAATCACAGAATGCCAGCTCATGTTTACATTCCCAATGAAGAGTTTTGATTACTGATAACTTGATTAAATCACAAAGAGACCTAGTGATTTTAGAACAGTTGGAAACTGCCTACAATAGCTATCAGACCCAGGAAATCCTCTTAATTTACTCTGAATTAAGTCTGAATAACTGGCCTGGAAAATTTTTGAATGGCTTTTAGTCTGTCCAAAGTGATGGATTTACCTCCTTGGGATAAATCTTGTCATAGGTGATACATTTTATTTTGACAAAATTATAACATTCCTTCTAACTTAAAGTCCTTTCTGAGTTAAAACCGTTAAGAAGATTAATGAAATTAATTGAGAGAGCGCAACTCATCTTCAGAATCTACTAAAAGGTCAAGAGGTCATCCATATATTGGGTAAGAATAGAATTGAAAGGAAAGTTAAGGTCTATAAGGTCTTAGTCAGGGACTCATGAAAAAAAAGCAGGAGGGCACCTCATTAAATAAATCACTGAAGCATAACTGTCAAGGCATACTGCTGAGCTTTCCAGGAAAGGGTGAGCAGGATTAACTATTTCAATCTAAACTAAGGAACAACTAAAGAAAGCATAGCACAGATTTATGAGTCTAGAATATGTAACCCCATGATAAAATAGCATTTGGGTTTAGTATCACAGGGAAGTAAAGAATGGCTATTTTATTTATGATCCTGAGGTCCTAAACAAGTCTATATCCTCACCCATTGAGTTTCAGGTTGGTACTGTAGCATGCTGATGGGGTTCAGAACACGCTATCCCCCAGAATGGCACCTTGGCATATTAAGTATCTTAAGCTGAAGGAGTTTGAGAAAACAGCAGAAGCAAGAAGGTCACTATGACCTCCCCCCTCAGTTGTCCTTCTTCCCTGAAAGCAGGAGATAAATTTCCCTTGTAAAAGGTACCATCCCTGTACCAGGAAGAAGGAAGACATTTGGGGCTGAGAAATCTGAACCAACAAGCCTTGTTAAACTAACCCTTATCTTCCTAGTTATTCTTTACCATTTACTACCCCTAGCCCAAATCCCCGTATCTTGTCAATTCTTCACAAATTTATTGTTTCTTTGTCTAAAAGGTATAAAAGCTTCCTGCTCTGGTCACTTTTTCAGGTCTTCGTTCTCTTGTGAAGGCTCCCAGGTACATGTAAAAATTCGATAAAATTTGTATGTATTTCTCCTGTCAATCTGTCTTGTCAGTTTAATTTTTAGACCTAGCCAGGGACCCTAATAGTGTTGAGGGAAACTTTTTTCTCTCCTGCAGTCCATTATCAAAAAAACATTTGCACAACTGCCATTTAATATTTAAAGAAATTTCAACCTGCGAAATTTAAGAGTAAAGGGCTAAGTGGGTACTTGGTTCCCCCCCTCAGGGCACCTTTATTATTCACTCACTTTATTTTTCCTTTCTTCAGCTTGTTAACTATCACAGTTGCTTTTCCAGTATCTTTTCTGTTTACAACATCTACAGACATCTTTATCTAGTGTTTCCCTCCCTTGAAGCATATAGTAGTTTTATATATAAGAATATTCATTTATTCTAAGTCTTAGGTCTCCGGGGCTCTTTGAAAATTTTCCCTGAGGAGGTGTTAAGATCTGGCAATGGGGCTATTTCCAATTTCAGTCTTTGTTTACATGTGAAATCCCCTTTTTCTGGCTTAAGATTATTCACAAAAAGTGAGGAAAGAGCAAGGGTCACATATGCTTCAGTATCTACTCTAGAAAGCTATATACGCTATTGAAAAGTCTATTCCTGAAGTCTCCAATAGCTACTTTGGAAGCTTCTTCAGAAGCTTCTTCACATTAATCAAAAAATGCAGACAACTGAACTTTGCTCACTTTTTGTTCTAAGGTGCCTGGCTGATGGACAATTGTGTCTTATCAAAAGTTCCCCACTATCATTCTGCTGAACCCCTGCTTCTTACATTTATTCCACTATAACCCTAACCCATGCACTTATCTCTCTAAGTGGCAAAATTTCACCAAGAATAATTTAGAATTACAGTTAAGCTACTTCCTGATTCCTAACTTTCAGAAACGATATGAGATAATAAATGTTTGTTGTATTAAGCTGCTTAACTTTAGAATAATTTGATAACAGAATGATTATTCTACTGTTCACTTGTTTAAAGGATAGCATATGATATTTAAATACAAAAACATAAGCTTATCTGTTTTATAACTTTTTCATTTTAAGGCTAAAATTGCAATATATATTTGTTTATTCATTAATTTTAATTTTTTCCAGGGTTAATTATGCCCTGGGTACTGTGCTAAGTGTCTTACTCTGCCCAGCTTTGGTGAAGAACTTAGAAAGCTGTTTGACAAGGCATTTAGATGCACATGGAAACCACTTAATGAGAGTTAATTGGGGGTTATTATTATCGTGGTCATTATGGATAAAAAGATCAATAAGTTTCTTGTTGGAAAGGACGTGGAAACAGTATGTACAAAGGACATAATGGATCTGGGAAGCATTTATCCATTTATTTAGCACCTTAATGTGTCAGGCACTGTGCCAGTTGTGGGGGAAAAATTCCATCAACATTGTTCTTATGGATCTTATCATCTAATGAGAGAGATAAATAATAGACAAGTAAACAAATAAGTATAAGCAACAGTAGGTACTACAAAGGAAGAAAGAAAGAATGATGAAGAGGAAGAGGATGACAGGAGAAATCTACTTGTATAGGATTTAGGGAAGGCTTCTAGGAAAAGTCAATATTTAAGCTCAGACCTGATGAATAAAACCAGATTTACACATATGGTGAAAGGAGAGGCCCAAGCCATGGGACGGGACCATGGCGAGTACAGTGCCTCTGAACTGTACAGCATGTATCAGGAATGTTGAGATATTAGGAAAATGTTGTTATAATGGATTGATATATTTCAGTAATTTTTCAAAAGGACAAATGATCTGAGCCAGGTAAACAGTTCCTTATCCATGTTGTTTGGTAATATTTTGTCCCATTACTTATTGTCATTGCATTGTCTGCCCATCACTACACTTGAGAAAGAGACCTAAGAATGCATCAGGGCTGTTGCAAATACATTCAGAGCTCAAAACAGGTAAGGGCAGGAGATAATAGATCTGGGAATCACCAGCTGAGATCATCAGATGAGACCATTAAGAAAAAGGCCATGTAAATTACATCCCCATCATAACAAAAGTCTAAAATATGTAGCTTTGCATTGTTGCCAGGCAGCAAGGAAATAGATACTGCAAGATGGAAAACTAGAGACCCTTGTTATGCTTTGACTAACCATTAGGTAAAACTGGCACTAGCAACTTGAAAGGCAGACATGTGGCTATGGGGAAAGTAGTCAGAAAAAAGCAGAGCTATGATGTTTTTTATAGTGAGGAACCGTGAAAAACAGTGAAACAAGAAAAACTAGTTACAACTAGGTAACTCAGCTTTGTTACAAGAGCTGGGCCTATATCCTGTAGCCCTGTGGCTTCTATGCTCCAAACAGCAGATTATTGTGCAGTCTTTCTCAAAAGTCTCCATTAAGTATTACTGACTGGACAACGGAAGTCAGTTGAGCAGAAAAGACCAGCTAAAGGGCACTGCGTTCTTACTTAAACCCACTTTTCTAGAAGGCTTCAAAGTGGCTGCCACTCGATTGAGGGCTGGAGATACGGGCCAAGCACAGACACAGTAAATAAGATGCTGCTACCTTAAGAACTACTGATATAATGAGAGTAGCCCTCTGGCTGTGGAAACTTTCACCTGAACTAACAAAACTGAAAGCAAAAAGACCAAAAACCATGTTTTGATGAAATTTTATCACCAATGTTGTAAGCACCCCTCAGAGGCCAGATGGACCCCGTTACCCAAAATTTGGTTTGGATGTTGAGACTAATAACCACACACACATCAAGAGGGTATGAAAAGGTTTATTATTCACATAATGAATGACACTTTCTGGGAGAGTGGGGCAGTTCCCGAGTAGATCCAAAAATGACTTGACTGGCTTGGCTTTTATTATTCTTAGGGTGTGGGGCAGGGAGAGGTTTCCTGCGAGCAGGCCAGGGCTTGTGTGGTTTGAACTTCCCACCCAGTCCAAAGCAGGGGGTACCCAGGCTCTCTAATCAGCTTGCCCAGATGTGGAACAGAAGGGGAAAGGGAATGGGGAGCAGAAAGGAAAAGCTGTTATCAGTCAAACATCGAAAATGGAGTCAGACTCCGTACAACAGTCAATTAAACAACAATCCTATAAACTATAAAAATCTACATTTGTTCAGTCTCTAAAGAAATCTAGGTCTACAAATCTCCACCAGGAGGCAGGGGCCTGCAAAAGCTGTGATGCCTCCCAAAAGTTTCATACGTGGCTACGTAATCTGAAGAGCAAGAGTTTCCTGGAAGTCAATTAGAGGCCACAGAAGGCAGTGGACAAGGGAGTTCCTCCCAGAGAGCAAAGTCTAACCAAGGACTGTATATCCTGCCAGGGCAAGAGATCTTTATCATCTCTGCTCAGATTTTCATCATGGCTCCGGCCATGGACAGCTGCCCATCATTCCTGTCTTTTACTGTAGTATTCACTCTCTCCTTTTTCTTTTTCCCCAGTTGTAGTAGGACATATGTCCATCTAGCTGGAGATAGCATGTTCCAGCAGTCCTTGAAGCTAGGTATAGTTATGTAGTCAGTATTCATGAATGGATTATGAGCACAGTGATGGGTGGAACTTCCTTGAAAGGAAATACCTAGCTCCCAAATCCCTCTCTTTTCACAGGCTACAAATTGGCTGTGCTTCTTTGAGCCAGCTTTGACTATGGGAAGAATAACACATTTGGTAATGAGAGGACAACAAGGTACAACAACAAATTCTGGATCCCTTGATTACCTTATGAAACAGAGGCTGCCCTCCCTGTCCTGGACTTCTCAACTACCTCTGGATGGCTATATGAGAAAGAAATCAACTCCTATCTTACATGAGTCATCATATTTTGGGGTTTCTGTTCCAGCAGCTTATACCATTTCCTTGCTTATACAAAAAAGAAAATGAAAATATTAAGAAGTTAAACTTCTTTACCTTCTATGATCTTAAAAATGTCTCCTTGTTCCTTCAGATTCTATCTTTAATGATAAGTATAATAAAGAACCTCAAATTTAACTGGCTACAAGCAAGGAAGACCTTAAAACTATATGTGACCTCAGTCATTCAGCATGCTTCTCCTTTTTTCCAAAAAATCAGCCTACAGAATATAATCAGGTATACTCTTTGAGCCTAAATGGAAGCATTTAGTTAATATAAATGGATGAGTAAAAAACTGGTAAATAAAAACTCATCAATCTATATCACCTTCCCTTTTTACCAACACAAATGCTGATGTACTATTTTTATCTACTCCCCGTAATCACTTAATCACAGATTATTGGGTTAAGATAAAAATGGATAAAGTAGACTTTATCTCTCACAATGTGATGCAAAGATGACTTTCTCTGATTCCCAGTTTCGTGTTACTCTGTGCTTCAGAATGGTTCACTGTGTTGCTAAGACAACAGGGATGCTGCAACAGAAAACTGGGATTGAAGTCAAGGCACTGTAGCTGCCTCAAAGGATGTCATAAATAGTGTGTTCAAGGCCTTTTTCACAGTGAAATCTGTAACACTTGAATTGGAAGAAAAATATCATCCAACACCCTAGTCTTCCACAGAAGACAACGGCTCACTCAATTACTTGCGTTCTAAAATTAAGAAAACATTGGTATGTGGACTAAAGTCAGGAAATCATCATTCCACTAATACGTATCTTTCTTAGAATGCTGCACAAATGACTGAGGGAAGCTTTTCCTTAAATTCCAATTTGCCTTTATTCTAATAGAAGCATGTCTGAAGAATACTAGAAGAAAGCAAAAAGAGATTATGTTGTCACTTTTTCCTTGGCCAAAAATGTACATCTCATCTAAACAAAGGTTTGATTCCACATGGTAAATAAATAGGGTAGGTTTGATATTCACTGAGACCTGTGATTGATATTTGGAATCTGAGTTTATGAACAGATGCAAATAAGTATGGTCTCCTCAATGAACTTTTGATAAAGGCACAGAGAGCTCATCAGCAAAGTGATGTGAGCTGGCTTGCATCTCCAGGTGTGTCCAAGCAAGCAAAACAACTGCAGCAATATTTTCATTTTAATACTGAAAACATCAAAGCAAGGACAAAGAAAATATAATAAAATGTTTACCTGATTTTGACTATTTTTTTTTCTGATCTAAAAGAAAAAAGAAATGAAAATAGCATTTAACTAAGCTGAAAAGTGTCCTTCACATCATGTACATTCTATTGCACAGAGATAAAATCCATCAAAAATAACCTGAACAGATGAATAAAGAGGCACAGTGCTCTTGGAGCTAGGACAGGCCTTGTTCAGAATCATCTCCCTCTCTTAAGAAATAATCTGGTGAAGAACAATGCAGAGGCAAAGGCGAGTGTGGAGAATGTTTTCCCAATCTTTGAGGGTTCCTTGCTGAAGAGTCACAGGAGTGACTGGAGTCTGAGTTAACAGTGCAGTTTTCCTTTTTCAAGCAGGAGTCAAAAGGTACTCTTTACTAGTGGAAACTGGGGATTACATTGTGAGGTCAAGACTTGTGCAGGAATTCCTGTCTCCAAGTAAAAGTTTAATCTAGCAAAATCAAATGAAACCCGTAAGACCCTTTTTTAAAACCCTGGTGTTCTAAGCATAAAAAAGGAAATAGAAAAGAACACAGACCACTCTCTTTTAATAATTTTAAGTAGCATAAATCATAATGGTTTGTATTCTACACTGTACAATTATATACTGTTACTTCCCAAAGAAAATTAACTTCCATTGGATTTTCTGAAACAGATTCTCCGTACAGCTTGACCCTTTAGCCATCGCTACGACACATGGAAAACAATCTATGAGGTCCCAAGTCTTCTGGTTGTGCCTGTTTCTGCTATCATTGAGGGGGAGCCTCTCAGAGACCTCTCACAGCCCCTTCCATCTCCTGCGCCAGGAAGCAGGCTCTGCAGGTAGATGTGTGCAGATGAGTGCAGCTTCTGTGCTTTGCTTCCCATAAGCCGACTCCCCTTTAAGAGAACTTGCGCTTCTTCATGGCTTCTGCCTTGACTGCCAGGCTCTTGGCACAGATGGTCAGGACCACAATGAGAACGCCCACCACAAATGTCACCAGGGGCCAGAGGAAGCAATGCAGGAGGACAATCTCATCATGCGTGCGATGCAGGAGCACATCATCTGGTCTGCAAGACAGTGGAGAATAGGAAAGAAAGAGTGGTCAACTGCCTTGGCATGACATAACTCTTCACAGCGTGGAGCTCAACTTGCTTTCTAGCCCAAAGGGCATAACCATCATTGAAAGCAAAGACTTCACGCTGACTATAAATACTGTACTTTGTGCTTCAAATCCATTATGAAAAGTTCTGAGGTCTTGAATCAAGTAATTGATGCATATTATTTATAATGTGATTTACATGTAAAATGTCAAAAGTATAGCAATCTCTTACACTATTATTTTCCTCCATTCTAAGTTGCTTAACATATTCCACTTTCTCACGCATCTTTTAATGTCGCTGAATCAGTCTAAAAATTGCTTACAGGTTGGCACTGTCAAACAAACCCAAACCCAAATGATGTTTTGTTTTGTTTTTTACCCCTTTCACCCATTTTGCCCACTTTCCCAACTCTCCACTTCCGGCAACCACCAATCTAATCTCTGTATGTATAAGCCCAGTTGTTTGTTGTTGTTGTTTATATGTATTTATATGTTTATATGTGATTCCACATGTAAGTAAAATCATATGACACATATAAGTGAAATCATATGACATTTGTCTTTCTCTATCTGACTTATTTCACTTAGCATAATATCCTCAAGGTCCATCCATGTTGTCACAAATGGCAAGATTTTGTTCTTTTTTTATGGTTGAATAATATTCCATTATACATATAAAATATAATTTATATGTATAATCACATTTTCTTTAGCCATTCATCCATTGTTGGACACAGGTTGTTGTCATGTCTTGGCTATTGTAAGTAATGCTGCAATAAACATGCGGGTGCATATATCTTTTCAAATTAGTGTCTTCATTTTCTTCAGATAAATACCCAGAAGTGAAATTGTTGGATCATATGGTAGTTCTAATTTTAATTTTTTGAGGAAGCTTCATACTGTTTCCATAGTGGCTGCACCAATTTACATTCCCCCCAACAGTACACAAAGGTTCCCTTTTCTCCACATCTTCACCAACACTTACTATTTTGTCTTTTTGATAATAGCCATTCTGACAGGTATGAGGTTATATCTCATTGCGGTTTTGATTTGCACTTCCCTGATGATTAGTGATGTTGAGCACTTTTTCATGTACCTGCCAAATGACCTTAATTTACAAAAATAGGCAGTTAAAGTCACTATTTGAATTTAGACGGAAAGACCTATGGTGTAGTCTTCAGGTCGACTCAGCTTCACTGTGTGAAGGTTTTTAATAATGAACAGACTAGTGAATGGTTGGATTTAATGCATTTTTCCACGCTTCTGGGTAGGGTTAGCCATCATTTTAAACCACTGACCACTTTCTTGATAAATTTTGCCAAGTCTTAGCAATATATCTCAATCTTATCAATGTGGGGCTTCTATTTGCAATTCCAACATTGGTCTCATTCACGGGAAGTGAAGATGAGATACATTCCACAAGCCATGATCTGTCATCTTTGGCCACTAGAGAAAGATCCTGGGAATTTAGCTTTCATACAAGAGGTTTACATTTTGCAAGATATTTCCATTTCAGACACAGGAAAGTCTGTTCCATTATGCTAGAGTAGCAATGCTTCCACCAGAAAATAAAATAATGTGGAATAATCAGTCCAATTGCCCTCAAGAACATCAGAGGCTTTAGAGTACAAGAGCAGTGCATTTAACAGAGGAATGTATTCCTGAGGCGCTCTCACTAACCACAGCTCTCATAATTCAAGACCTATTTTCCCAGAAGACTGACAAAGAATGTTGGATATGTCTCTTCTACCTGTAATGCAGCCATCACGTAGCATTAATAAAAACGGTTTTGCAGACTGGCTTTGAAATTACGTAATCCTTGCCCTTTTTTGTGCATAATATCATTTCAAATCCTGCACATAAAGTGAGATTTTTATTGACATTTGATTTCAATTAAAATTTGAACTAAGTGAATGCAGAGTCATTGTAACAATTAAGCAAAAATCATCCTAGCTTGCAGAAGTTACTCCTTTTTATGAATTCCTATAGCAACACATTGTCTTCAAAACTTGTGCTACCATTAATTTGTGATATATATTAATGTGTGTATCCTTTGCTTCTGTAAGACCCTTGACTTTGTCATTGCCTGTTTATTCTGCACATAGATGGTGCTAAGTAATGGCTTGCTACTGGTGAAGGGGAAACCATCCCAATTGCAGCCTTGTTAGTCATGCAAAATTTCAACAAACTTCAAGCCTTGAATGTGAAAAAGCAGAGGCCTGGGTCCAAAAATAGTCAGGGCACAATACAGTTCTAGTCATATTTTCCAGTCTTTGAAATCCCACCTGCAGCACTGCCATGGTTCTTTCTCCAGCTACGAGAGCTCACTGCTGTCAGACCCTCTACCTACATGTGCGAGGGAAGGTGAAAGCTTCTCGGCGTGACTTTCCTCCCTCCCTTCCTTCTTACCTTTATTCCTACCTACCTTCCTTCTTACTTTTCTTTCCCCTCTCCTCCCCTCCCCTTCCTTCTTGGATTGTTCTATGCCTGCAGAATTGATTTGTACAAAGATGAACTAGATTCTTCATCAAAGGGTGAGAGTGTACAATAATGTGAATGTACTTAATACCACGGACTATATACTTATATGCGGTTAAAATGGTTTTTAAAAAGGGGGGGTTGGCAGAGGGGGACTTGAATTTTTAACACTATTTTAATGAATTTGCATGTGATTTCTATACTAACGTGTTTTACAGCTAATTTTCTAGTAAAATGCTTCAGTGAGCATCTTGTACCTTTCTTCTCTAGTCACTATTGTTGAGGCTGAATCCTCTACCACAATACAGTAGTCCCTCCCCTTATCTGTGGTTTTGCTTTCCGTGGTTTCAGTTACCTCGAGTCAACTGAGGTCTGAAAATATTAAAACGGAAAATTCCAGAAGTAAAAAATTCATCAGTTTTAAAGTGTGTGCCATTTTGAGCATCATGATGGAATCGGTTGTCGTCTGCTCCGTCCCACCCAGGATGTGAATCACCCCTTTGTCCAGCGTATCCTGTCTGTTAGTCACGTAGTAGCTGTCATGGTTATCAGATACTTATTATGTCATGATACTTCAGTGCTTGTGTTCAAGTCACCCTTATTTTACTTAATATTGACCCCAAAGCACAAGAGCAGTGATCCTGGCAATTCACATATTCTCTTCCTGTGCCTAATTTATAAATTAAAGTTTGTCACAGGTATGTATGTATAGGAAAAAACCTAGTATATGTAGGGTTCGGTACTAGTCATGGTTTGAAGCGTCCATCCACTGGGGGTCTTGGAACATATCCCCCATCTGCAGAGAAGGGGGCACTACTGTACTGTACAACTGAGCCAGGAAAATAGCCACAGATGAGGGGGGTTGGAACCATTATACATATTTTCTGAAACACAGTTTGAAGAACACTTACTAAAAAAGAATGTGAGTAAAAGGAGGAGAGAATATAATAACTGGAAAATGGTGGACCCAGATATTTGTTTTATTTAGAAACTGCTTGGCATTCCACACCCAAAAAAGCCCTTGGGGCAAAATTTGATTTTAATATTTCAAATGACAAAACGACATCATTCACTTGAGTTAGCCATGTTGAATTTGTAATTGCTTCAAAAGCCTTCTTTGAGGTAGAAATATTATATAAACATGTACACGGTTTCTTTAAAAATAACTAGTGTCTGTTTCCATTTCATATGGTTCTAAGATGCCCCACAGTCTCCTTCGATGGGAAGGAAGGGTACAGAATATGCCGCTTTGGCATAAGGATTATTTTGAACTGAAGGCAACTGAGAAGCAGCAGCTTCAAAGAGAGCTCTTCACACTTCCCCTATTTGCCTAAAAGCAGGACATAAATTTGTAAAGATAGTCCTCCTCCTTTCTCTTCCTGGAAGGACGGAAGTTAATCACTGGAGACAACTCTATACCCTAATAGCCCAGAGATGGCACCAGAGGAAAAACAAACTTTATTAACTCAGCACTTACCTTCCATTAGTTCCGCATATATTTACCTTCCTACAATATGCTGCCCTAGAAACTCAAGGTCCTTTTCCTTCATCTTGTCACTTCTCTAACAATTTATTGCTTTTTTTTAAAAAAAAAAGATGGCATAAGCCCAAGTTCTAACCACCTCTTTGAGTTGCTCACCACTGAGTGCTCTCATGTGTATGCAGGGTGCACATGTTAATAAACTGCTCTGTTTTTCGCTTGTTAATCAGTCTTTTGTCAATCTACTTTACAGGGCCCAGGGCAATGAACCTAAGAGGGGTAGAAGGAAAAACGGTTTTTCCTCCCCTATAGGAAAAAACTTATTTCTCTGCAGAGTAATGCTTAAGTCCATCATTCAGTCATAGGATTTACTGAGATAATCTCTAAATTGTCCTTGTGAAATAATTAAAATCTGGCTCTTTCAAACTGGGACTTTAGCGCCATAATTGAAGGGAACGCCCCACCTCCGCCTCAGCTTCCTGCAATTTTACCAGGCAGATTTCACATGGGTTAGCAAAAATTATTCCCAAAGGGGTTTAGACTTAGAATGCAGTTTTCCATAATTCCGTAATGGTGGGACTAAAGAGAAACTTTTAAAAAAAGAATCACTGTTTTCAGCATTTGGCAAACTAGATAAATGGCCTGATGAGATCTGAATATTATGTATTAAAATCAGGATGGTGATGAGGATGTAGGCAATAAGCAACAAACAAACAAACAAAAAAGGATGATTACTTTGTATCTGAGGACTTCAAAGAAGTAAGCAAGAGATTTGTTTGGGGTTGTGTAGAAACACTTTTAAGCCCTGAGGAGGGATGCGTACAAATATCATAAAACAAGAGTAAGTGCTGTCTGTGGGTTCCCTTAAAAATACTTTCCTAAGGGGCTTCCCTGGTGGCAGAGTGGTTAAGAATCCGCCTGCCAATGCAAGGGACACGGGTTCAAGCCCTGGTCCGGGAAGATCCCACATGTCGCGGAGCAACTAAGCCCATGCGCCACAACTACTGAGCCTGTGCTCTAGAGCCCGCGAGCCACAACTACTGAAGCCCGTGCGCCTAGAGCCCGTGCTCTGCAACAAGAGAAGCCACCGCAATGGGAAGCCCGCACACCGCAATGAAGAGTAGTCCCCGCTCACCGCAACTAGAGAAAGCCCATGCACAGCAACAAAGACCCAATGCAGCCCAAAAATAAATAAATAAAATAAATAAATTAAAAAAAAAAAAAAACAAACTTTCCTAAGGGTTGGACTTACCCTGAGTTGAGCTTTGAAAGTATATTGTGGACTTCCCCGGTGGCGCAGTGGTTAAGAATCTGCCTGCCAGTGCTGGGGACACGGGTTCAAGCCCTGGTCCGGGAAGATCCCACATGCCGCAGAGCAACTAAGCCCATGCACCACAACTACTGAGCCTGCACTCTAGAGCCTGTGAGCCACAACTACTGAGCCCGCGTGCCACAACTACTTAAGCCTGCACACCTAGAGCCCCTGCTCCACAGCAAGAGAAGCCACTGCAATGAGAAGCCTGTGCACGGCAACGAAGAGTAGCCCATGCTCGCTGCAACTAGAGAAACCCTGCACACAGCAACGAAGACCCAATGTAGCCAAAAATAAATAAATAAAATAAATAAATTTATTTAAAAAAAAAGAAAGCATATTGTGATAACAGTAGCCAGAGTTTTTAAGTGCTTACTACCCTCCAAGTACTCTGGTAGAACATTTAATCTCTCTTGATCCTTAAAATAACCCTGTGCTGGAAGAATGTTTGTCATTTTATAATCAAAGAAACTGAGGCAAAGAGAGATTAGTTTTCCCAAGATTACACAACTTAAAATAATGATCTGAAACCCTATGAGTATGATTTTTAAACCTGTACTATTTACTCCTCAGCCAGCTTTTCTCAAATTTGAATCACCTCTGCTATTTGCTGTAATGCAACCTCCTGGGTTTCAACCCCTGGTTCACTATATCAGAATTGGAGGTTGTGGTATCCAGAAATATGCATTTTTGAGAAGCTCTTGGGTGACTCTAAAACATAATAAAGTTTAGTAAGCACTGTGAAAAATTCAAGTAGTTAAAAAAAATGTGCACTGCATGAAAGTACCCTGGGATAAGACAGGAGGGGAGCAGGGGTCTGGCAATGGGAGCAGGGATAGGGGGTGGAAATACAGACCTGAACGCTAGATTTGCCCAGGGGAGGCCTTTGTCCTAGTTGGTAAAAAGGCACTCCATAGGCTAGCAGCAGACCTAGCTATACCAGACGAGAAGATAAAGATTTGTTGTGTATCATCCTCAATATAAAAAATAGATTCCCTTTGACTTTGTCTCACCAAAGGAGATTTCTTCTACCTCACAATGCTTGTTCTGATGGCTAACAGGGAGAGGAAATGGAGACCTATTTTTTTAATGGACTGGAAAATTTCTTAAACTCATCTTAACCAGTTCGTGTAAAAATCTGAACTGCGTTATAATTTACCAGTATCGCATGATGGTAATCGTACCCAACAAAAGACAAGATGATCTCCTTCAAAGATCCTATAGGAAACAGAAATCTTTCTAGATTTATTATCACAGGTACTTCTTATCTGAGCAGAGAAATTTCCTTTTCATGCTAGAAAGTTAAAATTTTGGCCCATCTCTAGCAAGACTATAATGACTTTTTTGTGCCAACCAGACCTCTCATGCTTTGTCTTATTTTCTTCACACATTTCTAATTTATTTCACCTTGCAAAATTCTGTCAATCTTTAGAGCACTCATTAAACCCTTTTAGAACAGGCGTGTGTCAATTATGTACATTTACACATCAGGTATACAATAAACACTGGAAACTTTTTTAATTGTCAAGCTTTACCCATATTTCTATGAGGAAGAATATGCTGTATCATTACCGGAAATTGCACTTATGTGTTTTGATGAAATCTCATTTTAAAGTCTATAAATGCCTCGCCATGATCGCAATCATAAAATAATTCTGCAGGCATAATATCAGTCCAATATGCCAGGCCTCTGGTATAGCAGCATAGCCAAATGACATAAAAAAGGTAATGATTTCATCCTCTGAACCTTCTGAATAGGTGCTATCTATTCCTGCTCTAAATCTTGTTCATTATTTGTAGCATGACCTACTTTTAAAAAGAATCTGAAATAGATAAAAATAAAAACAAAAAACTTAAGTACAGGGGGGTTCCCTGGCGGCGCAGTGGTTGAGAGTCTGCCTGCCGGTGCGGGGGACACGGGTTCGAGCCCTGGTCTGGGAGGATCCCACATGCCGCGGAGCGGCTAGGCCCGTGAGCCACAACTACTGAGCCTGCGCGTCTGGAGCCTGTGCTCCGCAGCAAGAGAGGCCGCGATAATGACAGGCCCGCGCACCGCGATGAAGAGTGGCCCCCGCTTGCCACAACTAGAGAAAGCCCTCGCACAGAAACGAAGACCCAACACAGCCATAAATAAAATAAATAAATAAATAAATATTAAAAAAAAAAAAACTTAAGTACAATAAAATCCTTAAACTGACGGTAAAGAATAAGTACAATGTAATTAGGATGGGGATAATATAGAAATCCCAGGCTAAGAAAAGCTCCTACCTTGAGCATAAGTGCAACTTACCTCTGAGCTTCCCAGTGCCCAAGGAAAAAAAGAACAGAGATGAGTTACACAGCTGCCATATAAAAAAAGGAAGCATGCCAATTCACCAGATCGAACTTTCTGCTAGGGCTAAACTCCATAAATTAGGTTGTATGCGCTTTTACATAAAGCAATCTGTATAACACATTTAAAGGCCCTTAATAGCAGTTTTACAAAGCTGGTTAATGAAACCATGTGAGGGGTTTTCAAATACTAATTCCAAGGTCTCAGTCCTACTGAGGTTTTAAGTAAGTTTTTCAGGCAAGGCTGACGATTACTCACATCTGGGAATACCTGACCTAAACAATGCTTTTTATTTTTTTCCCAGCTTTACTGAGCTGTAATTGACATACAACAAACTGCATACACTTAAAGTATACAATTTGATGAGTTTGACACATATATACACTTGTGAAACCATCATCATAATGAAGACGGTAAACATGTCCATCACCGCAAAAGTTTCTTTGGACTCCCTTGCAATCCCTCTCTGTCACTCATGTCCGCAACCTTACCAACAATGCTTTTTAAATATCAAATGTATCAGCCCAGTTTTTCACAATAACTGAAGAGCAAATCGTTCAAGACTGAAATCACTGAGGCGCAGTCTCTGCTATTGGTTGAAAGGAGAGTCTTCTGTCAGGTTAGATTCTGACGTGGAAGTGACAAAATGATACCTCACGCAGATAACTTTGCCTGGAGTCGGGCTTCAGACAGCTCTTGAAAGTTTTCAGCAAGACTCTATGCTACGCACTTTCTAGAAGGAGACTGAATTAAAATGCACCCCATGAAGAAACTGACTTGATCTACTGACATGATTTTTAAAAGATTTTTTTTTCTACCGACAGATGCTGAAGATTAGCTGATAAAAACATTGAATTTGGTTTTGGAATAATTGAGCTGTCCTTACTGAGAGTAATTAACTAATGTGTTTGTTTAGTTGCTGTTTGAAGCAATCATAAGAGCTTGCCAAGAGAGGAGAAAAGTATGTTTATCTTCTTATATGATCACAGGAAAGCACCTAACAGCTAATCTAGTTATCAAGTTAATTCTATAAATTACAGTAGGAAACAGGGACCAGAACACAGATACCCTTTGCAGTATTCTTTATGGTGATTTGCTCTATGGTGAGCCCATTTTTGTCCACGTGAGTTCAACAGTGATATTGTGATAAGGGCTTTTAAAAGCTTGGGAGGTATTCTATCAACATCATGGCTTTGCTCCATAGATGGCACCTATCTGTGGATGAAAGGCTGGTTATAGGTCTATAAATGTTATAAACATCCTTACATTTTCTTACCTATTTTCTCCAATTAGGTGAACTCAGAGTAGTAATGTTTAATTGTATAAGCGTTGTTCCTCAAGCTTGCCTGTTCTTCATGGAGGAAATTAAATCGAGCCCCAAACTTGCAGTTTCCAGAAAGAGAAATTTGCATTGAGCAAAACTGGCAGGTATGATATTTGGAGCAATAAAGGGTTAAATTAATTATAAATAGGAAAGATTATACTTTAAGTCCACCCTGATGGAAAGTTCTAAGTCTTGGAAGTGTAGGACAGTATTTCAGAACATAAACTTGAGTTAGACGAACCTGGGTTTAAATATGGGCTTTACAACTTGCTAACTACATGATCTAAAGAAATATACTTAATCCCGGAGTCCTAATCTTTCATCTGTAAAATGGGGATAATAATACCTACATTATAGGGTTCCCCTGAGGAGTAAATGAGATAATGCATGCAAGGTGTGTAGGCAGATGGCTTCCTAATAGTGAGTGTTCAATATTCCATAAGGAGTGGTAATGTTAATGACTGTCATTACAAATTTGGGGCTCACAACTCAGAAAATGATTTTAAAATGTTGGCAGTAACATATCTCCTACAAACGTCTTCTTCAGTCTAAGACTGCCAGGCTGAAGCCATAGGAAATTCTTTTGATCAAATTAAAATTCCTTTTGGTATAGATATCCTCATTGCCCTCAGCCTCCTTTGCCCCTTGTAGCCATCATTCCAGTCCTATGCGGGCGGGCTTAAAGGTAACAGTGTTAAGAAAGAGAATAGGTTTAACAAGCTAACGATTACAGTTGCCCCCGAACAAGCTGGGGGTTAGGGGGACCGGACCAATCTCCACACAGTCAAAAATCTGCATATAACTTTACAGTTAGCCATTCGTATCCCAAGTTCTGCATCCATGGATTCAACCAACCTCAATACTATGGTACCATAGTATTTATCGAAAAAAAGCCCATGTATAAGTGGACCTGTGCAGTTCAAACACGTGTTGTTTAAGGGTCAACTGTACTTTCAATTCTAACATATGCACCTCGGATAGAGACAAGCAAGGGGAAAAAAATCAATAACACTAGTCCCTTGACTAGGAACACAAATATCCCCTAAATTTATCCCAAGCCATCATTTAACAACATTAAATTATTATAGTGGTTGGGCTTACTTAGCAAACATTTTCCTACTGATTAGGATGGTTGTCTCTACAGATGCAGCCCAGACAAGCAACTGTCTCAACCCAGCTCTTCTAAAGCAGAGGCCTGGGAAAACCATGGCAGCTTTGTGCTCCCAGAGTAAAAAACTTCTTTTAAGTTCTTATCCACACTGTGTAGTAATTATTTTCTATACATCTGTCTGTTTCCCCAGCCTGAGTCTAAGAGCCCTGAGGTAATGGGCCCGTTATGGATAATCCCTGCCTGAGAAAATCTCTCCTGAGTTGTCAGGAAAAAAAGGGAGATTATTGCCAAGACCTGAAAACCAGGAGGATGCTTATGACTTTTTGTCTTTAAAAAAGGCAAATCAATGAATCGATTTTACCCTAGATTCAGCTTGGCATAATTATAAATCCTGTTTTTGTTCCATTAAAAAAATGGAAAAAAATTTAAAACTATCTAGATAGTCTCTAAGGCAGACCTAAGACTGCATTAAATTTGCATGAAATCCTTTCCTCTTCCACCCACCTCTGTGAGCTGCTCAGGAAGAGTCACCTGTATCCGTGACTATGACTGCTGGAGAGCACGACTTTCAGCTCCCTGGCGGCATCAAAGAAGAGGAGGATTTTGTAAAGTGGATGACTGTTTTGACCCAGCAATTCCTCTGAGTTTTTCTTAAGAAAAGCTGTTCTTTGGGGTAATTTGGTTTGTGGGTCTCTGAGTTACCAGGTAAGTTATTTATTTCACATAGGGTTGTAAGTGTTTTCTGGGCAAAATGCTTAAATTTAAGGTTTAAACAGAAATAAACTAGAGAAAAGAAGACATCTACATTCTATTTGAGACAGATTATTCCATAATAGTTCTCACCTTGTGTACCCTACTTAGTTTTTAAAGTGAAAATCTGATACCATTTTAAATCAGTGGGAAAGATGGGTTGTTCAATAAATTGTGTTGGGACAATACTGATCATTTGGGGAAAAAGCATTCGTTCCTCATCTTATTCTTTCCACCAAAAAAAAGAGGAAAAAACCCAGATGGACCAGAAACTTAATTGTAAAAAACAAACTGTGAATTTTCTAGAACACCTGAATGTTTAAAAATAACCTTGGAATGAGGAAAAAAGAAGGTCTTTGTAATGGGGTTTTTTGATATAAGTATGTCCCAAATATTCTACTGGACTTACTTATACTAAGAAATTATTCATTGTTTATCAGAAATTAAAGTTTAACTGGGTTTCTTGTATTTTAGTTTGCTAAATTTAGCAACCCTAATTTCTAAGACATGAAATGTAGAAACTATTAAAAAAATATGGATGATCCAATTATAGAAAAGTATACATTTTTGTATAGCCAAAAAACTCCACAAAGACCCATAGGCAAAAATAAAAACAAATAGCTAATATTCATACGAAAAGATACTCGATTATTTTCTTTAATAAAAGAAGAGCAGGGTAGTGTCAGTAGTCAAGATGGTGGAGTAGGAAGAACCTGAACTCACCTCCTCCCAAAAGCGCACCAAAATTACAACTATTTACGGAGCAACAATCTATGAGAACAACTTGAAAACTAGCAGAAAAGTTTTTCCATAACTAAAGATATAAAGAAGGAACCACGGGACTTCCCTGGTGGCACAGTGGTTAAGAATCCACCTGCCAATGCAAGGGACATGGGTTCAATCCCTGGTCTGGGAAGATCCCACCTGCCACAGAGCAACTAAGCCCGTGGGCCACAACTACTGAGCTTGCACTCTAGAGCCCGCGAGCCACAACTTACTGAGCCCGTGCACCACAACTACTGAAGCCCACGTACCTAGAGCCTGTGCTCCGCAACAAAAGAAGCCACCGCAGTGAGAAGCCCACTCACTGCAACGAAGAGTAGCTCATGCTCGCTGCAACTAGAGAAAGCCCACACGCAGCAACGAAGACCCAAAGCAGCCAAAAAATAAATAAAATTAAAAAGAAAAAAAAGAAGGAACCACAAGATGGGTAGGAGGGATGGAGATGATGTATAGTCAAAATCCATACCCTCAGGTAGATGACCCACAAACAGGAGGATAATCACAATTGCAGAGGTTCTTCCCAAAGAGTGAGAGGTCTGAGCACCACATTGAGCTCCCCAGCTTGGGGGTCCTGCACTGAGAAGACAAGCCTCCAGTACGTCTCAGCGGGACTTGAGTACAGGAGAGTTGGTGCAACACAGGAAACATAGACTCTGTGCTTAAAGGGTGCACATGAAATATCATTTGCCCCGAGTGCCAGCAAAGAGGCAGTAATTTGAATGCAGCCTGGGAAAACCCATTTGTTGGTCATGGAGAGCCTCCTGGAGAGGAAGGAGGCAACTGGGACTCCCCCTGGGGACATGGACACTGGCAGGAGCCATTTTGGGGGGTTTGTTCTATCATGAGGACATTGGTGCTGGCAAGTGCCATTCTGGAGTCCTCTCTCTAGCCTATTAGTGCTAGGGGAGTATGTGCCCACCAGCAGGCCAGCACAAGCCCTGGGTCCTCCTGGGCAGGCCAACAGCCATCTTACAAAGGCAGGGTCTGGCAGCCAATTGTGCTGGGGCTAGGCCCACCTACCAGTACATCCACAGTAGTTGGCCTGTCACAACAGAAGGGTGCATGCAGCCCACATAGAGGGCACCCAGAGAGTAAATAGCTCAGGTGACAAGAGGGGAGTGTGCTATTGGACCTCATAGGACGTCTCTTACATAATGCCATTTTTCCAAGATCAGGAAACAATGAACCTACCTAATACATAGACATAAACAAAGAGAATTAGGTAAAATGAGGCAACAGAGGAATATGTTCCAAATGCAGGAACAAGACATAACCTCAGAAAAAAAAAAACTTTAAAAAGGGGCAAAAGCAAGCTACCAAATAAAGAGTTAAAGGTAATGATCATGAGATCAATAAACTCAAGAGAAGAATGGATGAACACAGTGAGAATTTTAACAAAGGGTTAGAAAACATAAAGAACCAAACAAAGCTGAAGAATACAATAGCTGAAAGAAAAAATACACTAGAAGGAATCAGCAGTAGATAATACAGAGGAACAGATCAGTGACCTGGAAGACAGAGTAGTAAAAATCACCCAAGCTGAACAGAAAAAAGAAAAAAGGATTTTTAAAAATGAGGATAGTTTAAGGGACTTCTGAGACAACATCAAGCATACTAACATTTGCATTATAGGGGTCCCAGAAGGAGAAGAGAGAGAGAAAGGGTCAGAGCATTATTTGAAGAAATAATAGCTGAAAACGTCCTTAACCTATAAAAGGAAACAGATATCCAAGTCCAGGAAGCACAGAGAGTCCTGAACAAGATGAATCCAAAGAAGTCCACACTGAGAGACACTGTAATTAAAATGGCAAAAAGACAACTCTCCCACACCATATACAAAAATGAACTTAAAATGTATGAAAGACTTAAATGTAAGACCTGAAACCTTAAAACTCCTAGAAGAAAACATAGGCAGTACGCTCTTTGACATCGACCTTAGCAATACTTTGTTTGGATATGGCTCCTCAGGCAAGGGAAATGAAAGCAAAAATAAACAAATGAGACTACACCAAACTTAAAAAGCTTTTGCACAACAAAACAAAAGACAGCCTACTGAATGGGAGAAGATATTTGTTAATAGTACATCTGACAAGGGGTTAATATCCAAAAATATACAAAGAACTCATATAACTCAACATCAAAGAACAAACAATCTGATTAAAAAATGGGCAGAGGACCTGAATAGACATTTTTCCAAAGATGACACACAGATGGCCAACAGGCACATGAAAAGATGCTCAATATCACTAATCATCAGGGAAATGCAAACCAAAACTGCAACGAGATATTGCCTGGTAAACCTAAGTAAGTATTTCCCTGAGTTCTGTGAGCCACTCCAGCAAATCAAACCTGAGGAGGGGGTCATGAGAACCTCCCATCTGCAGCCAAGTCAGACAGAAATTGTGGGTAACCTGGGGACCTACTACTTGTAGTTGGCATCTGAAGTGGGGTGGGAGCAATCTTATGGGACAAAGCCCTTAACCTGTGGGCTTGAGCCCTATCTCCAGGTATATAGTGTCAGAATTGAGTTAAATTGTAGGACACCTAGATGGTATCGTGGAGAACTGCTTGGTGTGGGGAAAAACCCACACACATTTGGTTACCAGAAGTGAAGTGTTTTGTTTGAGGAATAAAGGAGACACACAAGAAGGAGACTGAACTGAGATTTTCCATTAAAGCCTCACACCAAGTACATAGCCACGTTTCAAACTTGGAGAATTGAATTTGTCAATCCATAGAACGTAACAACACAGAACCGAAATCTTTAGAAATTTGTGGCAATTTTAAAGCTTAGAATTGAAGAAAGGCTCATAGACATTCATTGTAAAAGATAATTACACTTAATACTATCTACAAATTACTACCAGTATGTTTCCTATTGCTGCTCTAACAAATTTAACAGCTTAAAACAATGCAAATTTATTCACTTATTGTTCTGCAGGTTAGAAGTCTGAACTCTGATATACTGTGCTAAAATGAAGGTGTTAGTTAGCAGGGTTGTTCCTTATTGGAGGCTCTAGGGGAGAATCTGTTTCCTTGCCTTTTCCAGCTTCTAGAGGTTCTCTGCATTCCTTGGTTCCTGGTCCCTTCTCTGCATCATTCCAATCTCTTGCTTCCATTGTCACATCTTATGCTACTCCTCAGATCTCCTATCTCCCTCTTTAGACCCATACATTGAGGGCCTACCCAGATAATCCAGGATAAGCCTTTCATCTCAAGATCCTTAAACACATCTGCAAAGTCTCTTCTGCCATACAAGGTAACATAAGGCAACAAGGGAAGGTACCAAAAATACATGGGGATTAGGATGTGGACATCTTTGGGAGCCATTATTTAGACAACCACACTGCCATGTGCTGCTATCCTATAATCAGTTCCTTACTAATGTAAGTTTTCTATCCCTTTCCCCAGTCAGTCATTCAGAATTAAATCAGCAACAAAAGCAACTAAAAAAAAACAAAAACAAACAAAAAAACCTACAAAATAAACTCTTTTCTAATGTCCCAACTTGAGTTATAAAAAATATTTATTTTCATTCTTTTTTCAACTTTTGCTCTTTTTTTAAATTTAATTTTATTTATTTATTTATTTATGGCTGTGTTGGGTCTTCGTTTCTGTGCGAGGGCTTTCTCTAGTTGTGGCAAGCGGGGGCCACTCTTCATCACAGTGCACAGGCCTCTCACTATCGCGGCCTCTCTTGTTGCGGAGCACAGGCTTCAGACGCTCAGGCTCAGTAGCTGTGGCTCACGGGCCTAGTTGCTCTGCGGCATGTGGGATCTTCCCAGACCAGGGCTCGAACCCGTGTCCCTTGCATTGGCAGGCAGATTCTCAACCACTGCGCCACAGGGAAGCCCCAACTTTTGCTCTTTTATGACAAAGGCATTTACATACAAACACACCTGCCTGAAGGTAATACAAAACAGTTCTCTTCCCTTCATCCACCCCATTTTCCTACATTGTGCTTTCTCCTACTTAGAGTTCCACCACATCCCCCAATACCCACCGTTCCTAACCACATCATTAACAGAACTCCGAAAATTTTAAAACAATCCTCCATTCTAATCCTCCCTAAGGAACTGTCTCCTTATTTTCTATAAAATTTCTTTTGTCTTCATAATACATCTTTGCTATTTCCTTTTCAACTTTACTCCTTATCAAATGTGTCCAAAGATTCTTGATTCTTCTTTACTCCATCTTTCACGAAACGATATGGCACTAGTAATTCTCCATATTAATTTTAACCACAAGCTTATACCACATCATAAATTTGACCGTCCTGAACTTTTTTCCCCTTTATCTTTCCTTCAAAAATCTTTTTTAAAACTCTGAATTTAAAAACTGAGGTAAAAAAAAAAATTTAAAAAATTAAAATAAAAACTGAGGTAGAATTTCTACCCAGGGAAATTCAGAGGTAATAAATGTATAGTTTGATAGTGTCATTTTAATACTCTTGATTTCTGATGCTTTTACCTCTAGTTTATAAAAAAAAAAGTTTTATAATTTCTATCCAACCCCTTCTACTATTCACAAATGTGCATGCTTCCATACAATTATTTCTCTCATATTTAATGATTTAATCTCATATTAAATCAGATCTTAACCAGAAATGTGGACGTTTAAGGGTGGGCCATTATGTTCCCAAAGGAAGTCTCTCAGAACCCATCTTCCACCTCAGCAATGCTAACTCCTGGGGAAACAGCCTCAGAAATTAGAAATGTTGGTTTATGATGCTAATGCTCAAAATGCCCTTTGGCTTTTCAATTCCTTAGAGGAACTAATTCTTAAACATCAAAAGATGCTTCTTGTGATCTAGCATGTCTGAGAATTCAGTGATGCAAACGGAACTTCCTAACAAGCCAGGGGCTGGGAGGGACGGAAAACAACAGTACTGATTAACCAGGACATCCCAATATTCCCCTTGCTGATTAAGATAAGATAATGGGGCCCCTGAGTCACTCTGTGAAGCCAATACCAAAGCAGAAGGAGAAGCTCTCTTTACAGAAAAGGCTGCAAACACTGAAAAAATAATCACTGAGAGAAGTTATTAAGTGCCTTTTTCTCAAAATTTCCACAAACAGGGTAGAGGTTCCCCTTTGAAATTAAATAAGATGGTATCCACGGGCTTGCAGTTTAGCTGGTGTCTTCCAGGTTGTCTAATATCGTGATTCTGAGATCCCATGATTCAAACCTACTCCATTGTTTCAGGTGAAGGAAGACCTGGGATGCACCCAGCATAGTAACTGCACACATAGGAAAGGACTCTTTCGAAAGATCACTTTAATAGCCACATTTTATATCATTTCCCTAAGCTGAATCGTGTTCTCATCCCTCCCTCCAGGCAAAGAGGACATGGAAAAGTAGCAGGAGATATAATCACAGATCACACACTTGCAACGTGGGTGTGAGAAACCGTTTCCAGGGAGAAGATGACAAACATACTGATGCACCCGAAATATGCATATGAGCAGGGATTCCATTGGGCGTTTGTAAGGCTGGCAAGAGCTTCAGAATTTGGTTCTCAAGGAAATGAGGCGGGTAAGGAATCCCCCCAAATGTCAACGTTATCTTCTTACCATCTGAACAATGCTAGGCATACTGTATACGGTTGGAATGTGGCATTTAAAGGGAGGTGAAGAAACATTTCCCCCATGATTTTTGATATAAAATCAAGATGACAGGAGTTCCTTAACTAGCAAAATTGAAGGAGGGGCAGAGCAGTGAGGGCTCACCCACCCACCCATGGTTCGAATGCAAATGCCCCCCACAAAGAACAGCGATCTCAGTGGGTCTGCCCAACTCAACAAAGCCTGGATTTTTTCCAGTGGTTCCCACACCTGGAAGAGCATGACACTGTACTAAGCTCGAAATGAGAGCTCAGTAAATGTCAGTGGAATAAGAAAGGAATGAAAATCCAGCAAACACAGAGTTTCAGTTAAGCAGATCTGGGGGGGCAGGGGAGGTGGGAGTGGGGGCAGGATCCTAGACTTCATGGGCGTTCTTTCAAGGGCCACATGTATTTGTTTGGGATCGTAAATACCATAGATGCAGTTGCATAAACAGTCATGTGTATTTGCTTGCGTTTTCACCGACTGTGCCAACTATTTTCAAGAGATAATTTCCAAGAGAAAGCGATCGTGTTTACTATGCTTTTTGGCATTACAAAATTTCTTTTCTTCCCTTCCTGCTTGGTTATTTAAAAATCTATCTCTAGCCTGTCCAACCAACCCACGTGCGTGTAACTACTGTCACTGATGGTTCCTGTTCCTTTGACTCACCCGCCCCAGCCCTGCTTGGGTGCTTTACCCTCCCCGAGAAGCCTTCCAACACTGCTGTTCCTACCCATGGCACTGTTTCAGACCTAGCATGCTAGGAAATGCTGCCAGCACCTGGTAAAGCCAATACCAATGCGCCCAAGCAGGTGAAGAGACATTCTAGTTTTTCCAGACCTCTGAAAAAGATCCTTAGCTTATTCCACAACTTACTCTCAGGAAATCACTATTAATGTCTGATTAGGTGAAGTTCAATTCCCTGTTATTAGATCCTTAATGAAGAAAAATCACCCAGTCGCCACAATTTCTTCTCCTTTCTATACCTCTCCCATCAGCATGGCTCCATTATTTTGGCAGCTCTGAAGAGAGGATCTGAAAATGTATCCTGGGTGGGGGAAAAGTGAATTGCATATCTTTTTGACTATTATGAAAGCTCGAAGGAAACAGGGCTACTTCTATCATATTTTTGTCATTCTAGACGTTTCCCAATTGTTAAAAACCCATCTCATTAAAATGTATTATGCACCAAGCAGTTATTTTTTTAAATTAAATAATTAGCAGAGTATACAGACTTTGCTGCTGCATGTAGGAAGATAGAAACAGGCTAGCATTTCTATCAAGGCTAGCAATGAACCCTTCAACCTAACCCCTAAATTATACAGTGAAGAGTACATGAATAATAGCTTTACGTTCTGTTTTGTTATAGTCTGTAATGTAGTTATTTCTCTTGGTAAAAGTACACTGAATGAATATTGAAGTACTTCAGCCCAGTAAAATTAGCTAAATTAATTGTCACGCTCTTTTCCTAACTGAAAAATTGCTTATACATATATGTTTGGAGAACAAAAGTTTTATAGAGAAATGTGCATAACAATGAAAGTGATGACTTATGGTACAATAATAGAATTTTTTAAACTTGAGTAATTAAAAAGACCCCATCAGTCAATCATAAAGTTTCTCTTGGCTGTACCAGTAACTTAACTTTACCCTGGTAGCATGTGATATTCAAAATTCAAGAAAATACACATACATAGCCATCAGATTGTTGGACTAAACATGAGGAAGAGTTTGAAAATCACTAAAAAATTTTCGGCACAAGTATTCCTAGGGAAATCTGTTTTCCTCTGACGTGAGACTAATATTGATGTCCCGGAGAGGGGCCACTCCTTTAGCCAGGGTCCCACAGAGATAAAGGCACAGGGCAAAGCTGCACATGACCCAAGACAGACAGGTACTGTAAGCAGGAAATAAACTCTCACTGTTACGAGCTACTGAGATTTTCAGGTTGTTATCCCAGCACAATGTAGCCGAAGCTGACTGAATCGCACAGATATAGGGTGGGGAATCCTACAGTTTCACCACGTGAACAGCCATGATGGTCACAACCAGTCCTCTCTTAATCTAAAGCACAAAAACAGTTTGCAGGTGCACATCTGAGTATTTTAAAAGACTTTCTTGGTACTCAGTTCCCTTCCATTCAGCCATTCAACAACACTTGCAGCCCCTACAGTGTGGCGGGCACCAGGGCGGTGCTGGTGTGTTGGTTCTCACGAGCCAGCGGTAAGCTTGCAGGCAGAACACTGTCTGCTCCTATCTGTATTCCCATCACCCGGCACAATGCCAGGCACTTGCCCCAGGTGCTCTGTAAATGTCTGTTGTTTGTTTACTGTTGAGATACATTTCAAAATGCATTTGTACAAATGAAGAGGCAATACAAGAGAAGAAGTACTTCTGTGTGCCTGGGGAAATAAAAAGGAAATATCTTTTGAGGAAACATGAAAGAAGAAGAGGAGTATAGAGTCCAAGTTTCTTGGGAGAAGACATAGCACATACAAATGCACAAGTCCCTTCATCTGTCATTTCAGATTATTTTGCCACCAATGGTACAATTAAAGAATGTTATAGTTGCAGTCTCATTGATCAGATTTCATAGAGTCCCTGATGTTATCTGATCCCGGTACGGCCTGGAATCCTGGCTGATGTCAGCAGCAGTACAAGCAGAGTGCTTGAGAGCCTGGGCTATGGAGGCAGAATGCACAGGTTTGAATCCTGCTTATGCTACTTGTCAGCTGTGTGATCTGTGCAAGTTGTTTAACCTCTCTGTGCTTCATTCCCTTATGTATAAAATGAGAATTATGACAATAATGCCTTGCATGGATACTGTGCAGATTTAATGAGATTCAGTGTATAAAGCACTGTTTCTGGAACAGAGTAAGCATGATATGAAGGCATTGGCTATTATTGGATAAGGCCAGCGGAAGATTACCAGGGAAATAGTCAAGTCTCTGCCTATGAATCAGTCCTTTCCAGGATTTTTATCAATAATTTAGATAAGGAGATTAAAGTCATTTTGACTTGCAATTAGGATAACATTTTACAATGGAAAAAATAACAAATATTATGCGTGCCAGAATCAAGATTCTAAGTAATCATGAGAATGGAACAATCAGTAAAAAAGCAACAGTATGTACTTATATAGGGATAAGTTCCAAATTCTTTCATTTAAATCCAGAACATCATTCTAACGTGAAATGTTAGAAACGGGGAGAGGGGCAGACTTTAAGAGTAGCATGTATAGGGACTTCCCTGGTGGTCCAGTGGCTAAGGCTCCACGCTCCCAATGCAGGGGGCCCGGGTTCGATCCTTGATCTCGGAACTAGATCCCACATGCATGCTGCAACGAGGAGTTCACATGCCACAACTAAGAGTCCACGTGCCGCAACTAAGAAGTCCACATGCTGTAACAAAGATCCCACGTGCTGCAACTAAGACCTGGTGCAGCCAAAATAAGTAAGTAAATTTAAAAAAAAAAAAAGGAGAAGAAGAAGAAGAAGAGCATCACAAGCAGTGAGAACAAGTCTATTCCCAACAGCAATGGCAGCAGTGGACTGGGTGACACCTGTGGTCTGAGGGTCAAGGACTTGGGTTCAGATCTTTACTCTGCTCCTCCCTGGTCATGTGAACTTAAAGGCTGTTTGTTCTTCTGTAAAATTCAGATAATATGGTCTACCTTCCTATTGAGGCCATAGGGCTAACCAAGATGAAGTTTTTTTTTTTTTACTGTGGTTTAAAATATATATATATATATATGTACACACACACGATAAAATTTGCCATTTTAAGTATACAATTTAGTGGCGTTAATTAAATTGACAATGTTGTGCAACCAGCACCATTATCTGTTTCCAAAACTCTTCCATCACCCCAAATGGAAGCTCTGTAACCATTAAGCAATGACTCCCCTTTCCCTCTTCCCCCAGTCCCTGATAACCTCTAATCTACCTCCATCTCTATGAATGTGCCTATTCTAGGTATTTCCTCAGATGAATTACTGACAACTAAAAATGTTTGGAAATGGAGTAGGGTGCTTCAGGAGAAATGACATCCATTGTCACCAGAGTTGTTAAAGTAGAGAATGGAAGATACTTTCAAAAAACGTGGCAGGGGACTTCCCTGGTGGTGCAGTGGTTAAGAATCCGCCTGCCAATGCAGGGGACAAGGGTTCGAGCCCTGCTGGGGAGATCTCACATGCCGCGGAGCAACTAAGCCCGTGCACCACAACTACTGAGGCTGTGTTCTAGAGCCCACAAGCCACAACTACTGAGCCCACGTGCCTAGAGCCCGTGCTCCGCAGCAAGAGAAGCCACCGCAGTGAGAAGCCCGCGAACCGCAACGAAGAGTAGCCCCCGCTCGCCGCAACTAGAGAAAGCCCACGAGCAGCAACGAAGACCCAATGCAGCCAAAAATAAATAAATAAAATAAATAAATTTATTAAAAAAAAAAACGTGGCAGGGATTCACTTCGGGTTGGAATAAATGACTAGAAGATGTCTCTCAGATTTGATACCCTCTACATGTGTTAGAGGCTAATTCTGGCCCCATTTTATCCAAGATGAAACTGAGGCAAGAACTCTTCAGTAAGTAGCCCAAGGTCATACACCAAGTCAGGAAGAGAGCTATGGATAGAACTCAAGTCTCCTGACGCACAGCCCTGTCCTGCATTCCACCATCTGACGGTGCTGCACTCTGTGACCTACTTGTCCTACAGCTCCTGTAGTTTTCCTCCCAAATACCCTCGCAGCTTTGTTTAATAGCTACATAAACTATCCTAAGTGAAAAGTGATTTAATAACATCAAATTCTTAACTTTACTGCCACTATGATAAAAGCTGTTAGAAGGTGAATTTGCAAGCATAAAAACACTTTGAATAACCATCAGAAAACAGACTCTCAAATTTACATCCTAAGTAATGTACAGCCATTTGGGTGTGAGACTTTGAAAGAACACTGAAGTGAATTCCATACATATTCTGTAGCATACTGGAGAGGGCACAGCCATCACTGCTTTATTTATTTATTTTTTTAAAGTACAGATTTTGAGACCAACGAGAGCTTTCAATTCTGATGTAATCTCTCTTAATATGGAACCAGACACAAATGTATACAGAAAAGATTCAATTTTGGTAAGATTCCAGATTCACTGTTTTCTTTTTTAAGACTCAAGATATATCATTGGACTTAATGTCTGAAAAGAAAACCAATATATTCCTTTAAAAAACAACTACAAAACCAGTCTCTTATTTAATGAAAGATTGTAAGAAATATTTTTCAGAGTAAACAGAAAACAAAAGTAAAAAGCTCTATTAAAAATTAAATTTTTATCAAATAACAAGTCTAGTATTTAGTAATTCATTCAAAGGTCAATAAAATTTCCCTATGGAATTTATTCAAAATATCACTTCCCATATTTATATGCATGTTTTCCCCCATTTGTATCCTAAGAGGTCTGCCAGTAAAGATGAGGTTTTTTTCTTTAGTAATTTGTCTTATAAAAAAAATAAAAGGAAAGCTTAGAAGCCAATGGAACAATTAAATTCAACCTATAAATATATTAAAAGAAATCTGGTTTTAGAGCTTTACAAGTCGAAAACAAATGCAAAGACATAGCCAAAATCAATTACAATTGACCAATCATTTTTCACTGTATTGGTTATAAATGTATTCAGAGACATGTATATAAACATGTAAGTACAACCTCACTTACATGCTTAATCTCACTTCTGTACAATCTCATGTCCATTCCCTCCTTCCCTTCTCCACTAATTCTGCCTTTGCCCAAGCTCTTTTCATCCCTTGTTTAGACTGATGTGATACTTTTCAATTCGCTTAACCTTCCTCCATTTTTGGCTTATATCCAGTCTGTCTTCCATGCAGCCACAAGACTGGTCTCCCTCAAGTACAAATGTGACTTGCTCCTCCAGTGCACACTGAATAAAGTCTAAAACCTCAGCATGCCATAAGAGCACAGCATTATCTCACTCAACCTCTGCCGGTTCATCTATCACTTTTCTCCTAAATGCACTCTCCGAGAATATGTAGCTCCTTACATTTCTTTCAGTCGCCTATAACATTCCAAATCTTAATGCCTTATTTTCCCTGAAATCCCTTTCCTTAGGCTTCATTTATCTGGGAAATTCCTACTGATTAAAAAAAAAACAAAACAACAACAACAGCTCAAACTTTTCTCTATGAAGGCTTTTCTCTCTCCACTCCTTATCTCCATTCAAGTAGGTCCAGGCACTATACTGTGTGTGTGTGTGTGTGTGTGTGTGTGTGTGTGTGTGTGTGTAATTATGGCACTTACTAAGTTACATTCCAATTGTTTATTTACATGTTGGTCTTTCATAGTAGTCAGTGAGTTCCTTGAAGACAGTAACCAAGTCTTATTATCTTTGATCTTTAATCACTGTTGTTTGGTATAAGGCAGGTGATTAATAAATGCTTGTTGAGGGCTTCCCTGGTGATGCAGTGGTTGAGAATCTGCCTGCCAATGCAGGGGACACGGGTTTGAGCCCTGGTCTGGGAAGATCCCACATGCCGCGGAGCGACTAGGCCCGTGAGCCACAATTGCTGAGCCTGCGCGTCTGGAGCCTGTGCTCCGCAACAAGAGAGACCGCGATAGTGAGAGGCCAGCGCACCGCGATGAACAGTGGCCCCCACTTGCCGCAACTAGAGAAAGCCCTCGCACATAAACGAAGACCCAACACAGCCATAAATAAATAAATAAATAAATAAATAAAATAAAATAAAATAAAATAATAAATGCTTGTTGAATAAACAAAAGAGTAAATGACTGAAATGGTGGTAATTTTATGGATGAAATCTAGGATACTGAAAAGCGTAACACATGATAGAAGACTGATAATCTATTTGTGGCAGGAAGCTTTTGCAGCCCCTAAAACAGTATTGTTTATTTCAAGGAGAGGAGCTAGGTATTCACATAAGTGAATTTTCCAAATAATTGAAGTTTAACCTTTCAAGTTGAGTAAAAACTAATACAAATATTAAAATATAATTGGTAACATCTTTCTAAAAATGCATTACACATTTCCTTGCCTTTTAAGGAGAGTATATTGAACCAAATTTAACTTTTTTGATGACTCAGTGTCATCATTATGAAACTCAGTTACTGTTGAGGTAGGAGGACTGTCTGCTCCTCCACTAAATGGCTCCAGACTGTTAACCATTTGGTTCTTTGCTAATCTTCTTTCTCTCTCACCATTAGGATTTGATCTAGCGTCTTAAGCTGTTGTAATTGTACAAACCTTCAGAATCAGGGAATCACAAAATCGTAAAACTTGAGAACTTAGAAGACTCTTAGAGATCATTTAATCTATCAATCTATCAAATTTTGTAGATATGAAAACTAAGCCCTAAGTAAGTGAGCATTCCTTTTCTGATTGACTGCTTTTAACCTTCTATTTTAATGGCTTTCAAACTGTGTTCTAAAGAGCATTCTACTCAACTTTAGCTGGGACCATTATGTTCACCTTTCTCTAAAATGCTAAGGGCAAATTTAAGTTGAAAATATATACTATAGGACCCACATACTCTGAAGGAACTTAAAAATTAGGATATAACTCTTCAGTATCAGAAGTACAATGTATTTATTTTATTTCACAATAAAATCCATTCTTTTTTGTTATTTTTGTGTGTTCCACTGCTTTACTCATCAATCAAATCTCTATTATTTATTCACTCACTCAGCCTCCAATCAGTGAATAACCGGGCTATTCACTGATTAGTTTTTCTACCCCAGTTGTTAGAAATTTACAGAGCAAGGAAAGAAAAGCACATACATTTACTAAGTACTCACTCTTGTGCAGATATGATCCTTTCCAAAACAAAACAAACAAACAAACAAAACCCTTAAGACAGATAACGTTATCCTCATTGTATAGATGAGGAAACCAAGAGCAAGAAGTTCCACAATTTCCCCTAGGTCACATAGTTAGTAAGTGGTAGATGCAAACACAGATGCCTACTGCCACATGGTTGCTGCATTAAGGAATTCATAATCTATAAAAGGAGAAGGATACATATTCAACCAACTCTATAACAGTGTGATAAAATCAACCCTAGCCCTGTAGGAGCTCAGAAGAGGAAGTGACTGATTATACCTGAAAAGGTGAGAGAAAGTTACACAGTGGCCTTTGAGGCAAATCTTATTAACAGTAATAAAAATAGGCAGACGCCTGAGTGGAGAAGGTGCTGCTGCCGCCCCCGTCCCCGCCTCCATCCCGGAGCCCGGAGCCCAGAGCCCGCCACTCTGCGTGGAGCCCACCCATGTCTCCGGTGCGCGTCCCCGTCCCTCCCTCCTCAGCCGCCGGGGCCAGGGTTGAGCGAGACACTCTGCTGGCATCAGGCAAGCAGGATCACAACAACTCATTTTTTCCAGTGAAATAATCCATTCATCAAGGGGAAACTGAATCAGAAAGACATCTTGCCAGCTATGTGGTTTGGAATAGATCAAGGGAGACATGGAAGGGATCTCCATTGACATCAGAAGCTGTGATATCAGGACCTCTTGCTTATCTTCATGTAAGAGTTCAACCTACAGATGCTTTACAAGTCTTACTATTAAAATTACTCCTAGACAGACCTTCAAGATGACGGAGGAGTAATATGTGGAGATCACCTTCCTCCCCACAAATATATCAAAAATATATCTACATGTGGAACAACTCCTACAGAACACCTACTGAACTCTGGCAGAAGACCTCAGACTTCCCAAAAGGCAAGAAATTCCCCACGTACCAGGCCGTGTGGCTGACAGGGTCTTGGTGCTCCGGCCAGCTGTCAGGCCTGAGCCTCTGAGGTGGGAAGCCGAGTTCAGGACATTGGACCACCAGAGACCTCCCGGCCCCACATAATATCAATCAGTAAGAGCTCTCCCAGAGATCTCCATCTCAACACTAAGACCCAGATCCACTCAACGACCAGCAAGCTCCAGTGCTGGACACCCCGTGCCAAACAACTAGCAAGACAGGAACACAACCCCACCCATTAGCAGAGAGGCTGCCAGAAATCATAATAAGTTCACAGACACCCCAAAACACACCACCGGACATGGTCCTGCCCAACAGAAAGACAAGATCCAGCCTCAAACACCAGAACACAGGCACCAGTCCCCTCCACCAGGAAGCCTACACAACCCACTGAACCAACCTTACCCACTGGGGGCAGACACCAAAAACAGGAACTACGAACCTGCAGCCTGCGAAAAGGAGACCCCAAACACAGTAAGTTAAGCAAAATGAGAAGACAGAAAAATACATAGCAGATGAAGGAGCAAGGTAAAAACTCATCAGGCCAAACAAATGAAGAGGAAATAGGCAGTCTACCTGAAAAAGAATTCAGAGTAATGATAGTAAAGATGATCCAAAATCTTGGAAATAGAATGGAGAAAATACAAGAAATGTTTAACAAGGACCTAGAAGAACTAAAGAGCAAACATACAATGATGAACAACACAATAAATGAAATTAAAAATTCTCTAGAAGGAATCAATAGCAGAATAACTAAGGCAGAAGAACGGATAAGTGACCTGGAAGATAAAACTGTGGAAATAACTACCACAGAGAAGAATAAAGAAAAAAGAATGAAAAGAATTGAGGACAGTCTCAGAGGCCTCTGGGACAACATTAAATGCACCAACATTAGAATTATAGGGGTCCCAGAAGAAGAAGAGAAAAAGAAAGGTACTGAGAAAATATTTGAAGAGATTATAGTGGAAAACTTCCCTAACATGGGAAAGGAAATTGTCAATCAAGTCCAGGAAGCACAGAGAGTCCCATACAGGATAAATCCAAGGAGAAACACGCCAAGATACATATTAATCAAACTATCAAAAATTAAATACAAAGAAAAAATATTGAAAGCAGCAAGGGAAAAGCAACAAATAACATACAAGGGAATCCCCATAACGTTAACAGCTGATCTTTCAGCAGAAACTCTGCAAGCCAGAAGGGAGTGTCAGGACATATTTAAAGTGATGAAAGGGAAAAACCTACAACCAAGATTACTCTACCCAGCAAGGATCTCATTCAGATTTGACGGAGAAATTAAAACCTTTACAGACAAGCTAAAGCTAAGAGAATTCAGCACAAGCAAACCAGCTTTACAACAAATGCTAAAAGAACTTCTCTAGGCAGGAAACACAAGAGAAGGCAAAGACCTACAATATCAAACCCAAAACAACTAAGAAAATGGTAATAGGAACATACATATCGATAATTACCTTGAATGTAAATGGAATAAATGCTCCAACCAAAAGACATAGACTGGCTGAATGGACACAAAAACAAGACCCATATATATGCTGTCTACAAGAGACCCACTTCAGACCTAGGGACACATACAGACTGAAAGTGAGGGGATGGAAAAGATATTCCATGCAAATGGAAATCAAAAGAAAGCTGGAGTAGCAATTCTCATATCAGACAAAATAGACTTTAAAATAAAGACTATTACAAGAGACAAAGAAGGACACTACATAATGATCAAGGGATCAATCCAAGAGAAAGATATAACAATTGTAAATACTTATGCACCCAACATATGAGCACCTCAATACATAAGGCAAATGCTAACAGCCATAAAAGGGGAAATCGACAGTAACACAATCATAGTAGGGGACTTTAACACCCCACTTTCACCAATGGATAGATCAACCAAAATGAAAGCAAATAAGGAAACACAAGCTTTAAATGACACATTAAACAAGATGGATTTAATTGATATTTATAGGACATTCCATCCAAAAACAACAGAATACACTTTCTTCTCAAGTGCTCATGGAACATTCTGCAGGATAGATCATATCTTGGGTCACAAATCAAGCCTTGGTAAATTTAAGAAAATTGAAATCGTATCAAGTATCTTTTCCGACCACAACACTATGAGACTACATATCAATTACAGAAAAAAAACTGTAAAAAATACAAACACATGTAGGCTAAACAATACGCTACTAAATAACCAAGAGGTCACTGAAGAAATCAAAGAGGAAATCAAAAAATACCTGGAAACAAATGACAATGAAAACACGACGACCCAAAACCTATGGAATGCAGCAAAAGCAGCTCTAAGAGGGAAGTTTATAGCAATACAATCTTACCTCAAGAAACAAGAAACATCTCAAATAAACAACCTAACCTTACACGTAAAGCAATTAGAGAAAGAAGAACAAAAAACCCCCAAAGTTAGCAGAAGGAAAGAAATCATAAAGATCAGATCAGAAATAAATGAAAAAGAAATGAAGGAAACGATAGCAAACATCAATAAAACTAAAAGCTGGTTCTTTGAGAAGATAAGCAAAATTGATAAACCATTAGCCAGACTCATAAAGAAGAAAAGGGAGAAGACTCAAATCAACAGAATTAGAAATGAAAAAGGAGAAGTAACAACTGACACAGCAGAAATACAAAGGGTCATGAGTGATTACTACAAGCAACTATACGCCAATAAAATGGACAACCTGGAAGAAATGGACAAATTCTTAGAAATGCACAACCTGCCGAGACTGAACCAGGAAGAAATAGAAAATATAAACAGACCAATCACAAGCACTGAAATTGAGACTGTGATTAAAAATCTTCCAACAAACCAAAGCCCAGGACCAGATGGCTTCACAGGCGAATTCTATCAAACATTTAGAGAAGAGCTAACACCTATCCTTCTCAAACTCTTCCAAAATATAGCAGAGGGAGGAACACTCCCAAACTCATTCTATGAGGCCACCATCGCCCTGATACCAAAACCAGACAAAGATGTCACAAAGAAAGAAAACTATAGGCCAATACCACTGATGAACATAGATGCAAAACTCCTCAACAAAATACTACCAAACAGAATCCAACAGCACATTAAAAGGATCATACACCATGATCAAGTGGGATTTACCCCAGGAATGCAAGGAGTTTTCAATATACACAAATCAATCAATGTGATACACCACATTAACAAATTGAAGGATAAAAACCGTATGATCATCTCAAGAGATGCAGAAAAAGCTTTTGACAAAATTCAACACCCATTTATGATTAAAAACTCTCCAGAAAGTAGGCACAGAGGGAACTTACCTCAACATAATAAAGGCCATATATGACAAACGCACAGCCAACATCGTTCTCAATGGTGAAAAACTGAAACCATTTCCACTAAGATCAGGAACAAGACAAAGTTGCCCACACTCACCCCTATTATTCAACATAGTTTTGGAAGTTTTAGCCACAGCAATCAGAGAAGAAAAAGAAATAAAAGGAATACAAATTGGAAAGAAGAAGTAAAACTGTCACTGTTTGCAGATGACATGATACTGTACATAGAGAATCCTAAAGATGCTACCAGAAAACTACTAGAGCTAATCAATGAATTTGGTAAAGTAGCAGGTACAAAATTAATGCACAGAAATGTCTTGCATTCCTATACACTAACGATGAAAAATCTGAAAGAGAAATTAAGGAAACACTCCCATTTACCACTGCAACAAAAAGAATAAAATACCTAGGAATAAACCTACCTAAGGAGACAAAAGACCTGCATGCAGAAAACTATAAGACACTGATGAAAGAAATTAAAGATGATACAAACAGATGGAGAGATATACCATGTTCTTGGATTGGAAGAATCAACATTGTGAAAATGACTATACTACCCAAAGCAATCTACAGATTCAGTGCAATCCCTATCAAACTACCAATGGCATTTTTCACAGAACTAGAACAAAAAAGTTCACAATTTGTATGGAAACACAAAAGACCCCGAATAGCCTAAGCAATCTTGAGAAAGAAAAACGGAGCTGGAGGAATCACGCTTCCAGACTTCAGACTACACTACAAAGCTACAGGAATCCAGACAGTATGGTACTGGCAGAAAAACAGAAATACAGATCAATGGAACAGGATAGAAAGCCCAGAGATAAACTCATGCACATATGGTCACCCTATCTTTGATAAAGGAGGCAAGAATATACAATGGAGAAAAGACAGCCTCTTCAATAAGTGGTGCTTGGAAAACGGGACAGCTACATGGAAAAGAATGAAATTAGAACACTCCCTAACACCATACACAAAAATAAACTCAAAATGGATTAAAGACCTAAACGTAAGGCCAGACACTATAAAACTCTTAGAGGAAAACATAGGCAGAACACTCTATGACATAAATCACAGCAAGATCCTTTTTGACCCATCTCCTAGAGAAATGGAAATAAAAACAAAAATAAACAACTGGGACCCAATGAAACTTAAAAGCTTTTGCACAGCAAAGGAAAACATAAGACGAAAGACAACCCTCAGAATGGGAGAAAATATTTGCAAATGAAGCAACTGACAAAGGATTAATCTCCAAAACATACAAGCCGCTCATGCAGCTCAATATCAAAAAAACAAACAACCCAATCCAAAAATGGGTAGAACACCAAAATAGACATTTCTCCCAAGAAGATATACAGATCGCCAACAAACACATGAAAGGATGCTCAACATCACTAATCTTTAGAGAACTGCAAATCAAAACTACAATGAGGTATCACGTCACACCAGTCAGAATCGCCATCATCAAAAAATCTACAAACAATAAATGTTGGAGAGGGTGTGGAGAAAAGGGAACCCTCATACACTGTTGGTGGGAATGTAAATTGATACAGCCACTAAGGAGAACAGTATGGAGGTTCCATAAAAAACTAAAAACAGAACTACCATATGACCCAGCAATCCCACTATTGGGCATATACCCTGAGAAAACCATAACTCAAAAAGAGTCATGTACCACAATGTTCATTGCAGCACTATTTACAATAGCCAGGACATGGAAGCAACCTAAGTGTCCATCGACAGATGAATGGATAAAGAAGATGTGGCATCTATATACAATGGAATATTACTCAGCCATAAAAAGAAACGAAACTGAGTTTTTTGTAGTGAGGTGGATGGACCTAGAGTCTGTCATACAGAGTGAAGCAAGTCAGAAAGAGAAAAACAAATACCATATGCTAACACATATATATGGAATTAAGAAAAAAAAAGAAAAATTGGTTTGATGAACCTAGGGGTAGGACAGAAATAAAGACGCTGACGTAGAGAATGGACTTGAGGACATGGGGAGGGGGAAGGGTAAGCTGGGACGAAGTGAGAGAGTGGCATGGACATATATATACTACCAAATGTAAAATAGATAGCTAGTGGGAAGCAGCCGCATAGCACAGGGAGATCAGCTTGGGGCTTTGTGACTACCTAGAGGGTTGGGATAGGGAGGGTGGGAGGGAGATGCAAGAGGGAGGGGTATGGGGATATATGTATATGTATAGCTGATTCACTTTGTTATACAGCAGAAACGAACACAACAATGTACAGCAATTATACTCCAATAAAGATGTTTAAAAAAAAGTGTAATAAAAATAATAATAGTAAAAACTTTTATAGGAATTAGTATGGGTAGGCACATGTCATCTCATTGATAACGTCACAATAACCTTATTATTTCTCCCTCTACAAAGGGAATGGACGCACAGGTAGGTCGGGGTTAACATACCCAAGACTACCCATGCTAGAAAGTGGCTAGTTCCAGCATTCCTTCTAGAACCACCATAGTGTGCTAATTCCTAGAAGTGGGAAAAGGTGAAGGAAGAGGAGACAGGGCAAAGGCATGGATATGCATGTGAAACACAGAGTAATCTGAGGTGACTGGAGCAGCTGATATAAAACTGAAAATGTTTAAATCAGGTCATGTCACCACTCCCCATCACTGGCTGCTCACTGAGTTTAAGAGAAATGTAAACCCTGCCTACTCTCTCCAGAGTCAACACTCACCACTCTCCTTCTCTCTTACAGCTCCTCCGTCACATAGGCCTTTCAGTTCCTAAAACTCACCAACCTCTTTCTTGCCTCAGAACCTTTGCACATGGTTGTGTCTCATTCTGAAATACTGTTCCCCTCACTTTTCACCTAGCTAACTCTTGACCATCTTCTGGTCTCTACCTAATTATGATTTACTCATACAGGCCTTCAAAATTCCCCACCTTGTCATAATATCTCATAGCAGCACCCCTGGCTTTTCCTTCACAGCATTTACCCCACTTTGTAATTATCTGTCTAATGGTATGATGACAGACTGTAAGCTCCATGAAGGCATGGATCACATCTGGTTTGTTTCTTTTTTTTCACCTGATGGACACACGATTAAACAGCAGAAGTTGAACCTAGAATTGGAAGGGCATAGTCTTTATCCAATGAACAATAAGAAGGCAGAAAAATGTAATCAAGGATTGTGACAAAATCAAATATAGACTTAAATAAAGTACAACGAAACCTAGTGTAGTGTAGGTGATGGATGAGAGAAAGGCCAAGCCTAAAAGACCAGTTGAGGGTCACTTCAACTATCTAGATGAGAAACAGTGAGGGCCTCATCCAAGGGAATGAATTCAAGACCTCACAGGTGGTGTGACTGAATTGGTTCATTTGACGGTGTGTGTGTGTGTGTGTGTGTGTGTGTGTGTGTGTGGTGTGTGTGTGTGTGTGTGTGTGTGTGTGTGTAAGCCTGCTCTGTGCCCTCTGTGAACTATTATCCACTCAGGACGATAAAATAAAGTATTAAAAAGCAGACCTGTATAGAAAGAGACGATGCTCTCCATAAGAGGAAAAGTTCAAAAAATAAAGACCAATCACTCTTCCTTGTCCTTGGATCCAAAGGGAATTAAGGAATGAGTAACCATTTTCCAGGGACACGACCTCTTCAAGGGGAAGCTGGTGAAGGCAAAGATGAGGGAGGAGAATTGTATGGACAGACTGAGACTACAGAGACACTTTCTAGCAATGGAATGGGGCTTTCAAAACAAACTTGGTAAGGGGGCATCACTCAGGTTTTGCTGAGAAAGGATAAGCCAAGAAAAGGCTAAGAGAAAAAAATGGTATAGGGAGGGTAAGTGTGACCTTACCTAAAGTGTGACCTTAGCAAAAAGTGTAAAATAAAAATCTACACATTGTATGGAGATTGTGAGCCTTGAGGTTGAAGGAGACAACGAGCTGAAAGGGTGTAAAGGAAGATCATGAATGGAGGCAGCCCGGGACAGCTTCCACTGAGCCCTGGACGTGAAGTCACCCCAGCAGTACCTCCTTGGTGCTCCTTGTCCTTCTTGGGTGCAGAAGGAGGGGGCGACTGCATAGGGACTGTCCTGCCATGGCAGGCATGGCTGCTGGCGGCTGCTCTGGCCGCCGCAGATTCTATTCCTGAGTACATCTCACCTAAATAAGGCTTCAACAATGGAAAGCTAAGACTTCAATCATCTTTGTCTTAGATTTTTAAAATAACACCCTTTTCTTGAAAATGGAAACTTCTTGGTACCTCTTCTCCCTAATTTCCCAAATTTGAGTGAAATCTAAAGGTTACTTTAAATATAAAGTTCATCTGATCAAGAGCATCTGGGAGTCTCTACAGTAAGTCTATTTTTATTTCATATTTAGCAGTAGTAAAAAGTGTACTAAGAGTAGATGGCACCAAGGAGCTGCCATTTTTCACACCTACAACCAGCATTCTTGTTTCCTCTTGCAAATGTCACAGTAAAAGAGCCAAAACTCCAAAGTTCTGTTTTCCCAAAGTCACTTAAAAATTATGTCTTGAGTGCTTCTGAGTTGTGACAGGCCACCCCCACTTCTATCTACACCCCGACAGTCTGAAAATGGGACCGCCAGATGATGGATAAGGAATGGGTATCCGTTCTGAAGGAGGAACGGTGGGCTTCAAAGTGCTGCTACTAAAGTTAATACAATTGATGCATCATGCAGGGTGAGCTCTTTGCAGAGAGTTCTCACTATTCCAGGGAATGGTCCTGCTTGGTTGGGCTCTGAAGGTAAGCCAGAGTTCACGCCCTAAGAGGAGGCCAAATGGGGTTGCCAGCCTTTAGAAAACTCGGTGCCTGAGTGGCGAGTGAGGGGAAGTTAAGAAGATGACCAGCAGCTGGGCAGGACAGCCCGTGGGAGGGGGCACCCGTCTGCTTCCACCCGCAAGCTAAGGTCATGGATGCTCGGAAACCAGCTTCTGGTCCAGCGCTTGGAAGCGTAAAGGCTCACCTGGTTCAGACAGTGGTGGGTTCAGCATCAAACTGTCCTGACTGCTGGTGCCCATTTCCTGTTGCTGTGCTCCCACCTCACAGAAAAACATGTCCCCACTTAACCTTTTTATTTCATCTTATCTTGTTTTCTTCAGGGCGTGTTCCCTTTTTGCCTTATTTACTCTCTGTAGTCAATGTTTCCTTCTTCCTCAGCAGTTTTAGTCCATACCTGTCTCATTTCTCTGTATCCATTCCTGTTTCCCTCTCAGTTACTCATCTCCTCCCCCAAATTCTTTTTCCAGTCATGGCAAACTTCTTGAAAAAGGAGTCTGCACTTCGTAAAGCCTTCACAGTCTCACCTCAGGCTAATACAAAATGATTTCAAACCCTGTGCTTTAAGACAGTACCTAAACCGTGTTCACAAAGATCACTCACACGCTTCTAATTGCCACAGCTGATGACTTCTCAGTAGTCTGTCTTGATTACCGCTTTCCCCTTAAAACACTCCTCCTTCCAAGTCTTTTCACTTTCCTCTCAACATCTGGCCACTCTTTCTCTATCTCTTCCCCTCATACCGTCAACACAGAGGATCCCACGATTCTCTCAACATTTCTCTCCTCACTCCAGTATGCATTATGCATTCAGCTACAGCTTGTGTGCCAGTGATTCCCAGATTGATATAACACTGACCCTGACCTCTTGCTCCTGAACTAAAAGCTCGTACTTCTACCTCTTTCTTTTGGATATCTTACGAGACCCTCAAATTCAACAGTCAGAGCTAGACTCTCCTCACACTCAGTCAAATGTGGTACCTCCCTTTTCCTCATCACGTGGTCATCAAGTTCTGGTGATTGTAACTCCAAATGTCTTTCTGATGTACCCCTCCGTGAGCTACTTCCATTACCTCTACTCTCGTCTAGGCCCTCAAACTGCTTTAACGGGACAAGAAGACGGTTAATAGAAGGAGCTTTGGGAATCAGACTAGCTGGATTCTGGGTTTTTTCACTTAAAGACTTCAGATGGAGTTTTTAAGACTCAGTTTTCTCACTTGTCAAGCGGGGCCAGAATTTAGAACTATTATAAGAAATTTGGTGATCTAACCAAAATGTTATTCACAATGGTTGGCCCATGGTAGCCACTCAAAAATGTTATGTTTTTCACTCAGTACTCTCCTTACTTCCTCCCATCTCTGAGTTGGAGCTCCTGCCTTTAGCCCATCTCTCCTCTCCAATACACATTCAACTCTCACACCAATTACTTTCTAAATCAGAGATCTACTCATGTCAGTCTTTGGTTCAAAAAAAAAAACAAACAACTTTTCACAAATTTTCATTGCCCATATGACAAAGACCATCTCCTTAGTTTGGCATTTTTGACCCTTTAGAAATCTAACCCCAAGCTACCTTTCCAGCTTACAGATTCACCACTCCTTATTACATAACCTATTACCTAATGTACCTTACATTGTCAAGCTTGGTTTCTTTATCGCAGCCACCCTATCTTCAAGGTCTTCTTCCCTTTCATTTCTAGCTGATGAAGTCATACTTATATTTACATAAGCATCTGTTTCCCCCAATAAAGTCTAATTCCTTGGAAGCAAAGAACCTGCCTTATTATTCTGACACATTGCATTCATTGATACATTCATTCACCAAACATTTTAAAACTGAGAACCAGGCACTGTGCGAAGTGCTAGGGATCCAAAGCCAAAGAAGATATAGCCCACACCATTAACCAGTAGACAGTCTGGTTGGGAAGATCGGCATACAAACAATTCCAGTAGAGGGTGACAGGTGAGAGGATAGAGCAGTGGCTCTCGATCCTGGTCGTATATTAGAATCCCTGGAACCAATTTTTTAATCAGTTTAAAAGAATGCTAATGCCTAGGTTCAACTACCAAAAATTCTAATTTAATTGGTCTGTGATGCGTTTTTTTAAAAGCTCTTCTGGTATAGTTACGATAGTGAGGATTGCAAACCTCTGAGAAAGAGCTCTATACACAACATGGGAGATATACCTTAGAGCTGGCACTTTTGGTTGTTCCACAAATTCTGCCCCCTTCTGTACAACCTTCCTCCACATGATTTAGGAGACATTGCCTTATCCCCTTCTCAGAGGTAGATTCTAACTGCTCTTTCTTGTGATTGGTTTAGGTGTAGGCAAGGACACCTGAGGGGAGGCTGGCTGTGGGAAGTTGGGAAAAGGCTTCCTAATCTTAAGAAAAATATACCAGGAGAGATAGGTTTCTTTCTGCCTTTGGACACTGCTGTGCCTGGCTGTGACATCTGGAACCACAGCAACCATACTGTATCCATGAGGGGAGCCACCGGGAGGTAAAACTGAGATCTAGAAAGGAGCGGCATTCTTGATGACACTGTCAAGTCATTGTATCAAACTACCTTACTATTGGTCCACCTGTGTATTTTTGGATGTGTGAAATAATAAATTTCCTAATTGTTTATGCTATCTTGAGTCAGTTTTCTGTTGACCTGCAGCAGATGGTATCCTAACTGATATACAAATAAACCAGACTTGAAGATCAAGGAAAGCAGTCTGGAGAAGGTGATAATCAGAGGAGAGTCTTCAGCAAGGCAGTCAAGAAGCAGGAGAAGCAAATAAATAGGGATGGATATAAAAGTATAAGATATTCTTGGAACTTCCTATAGTTCAGAATGGCTATTGCAAATAATATGAGTATGGAGATGAAGCTGGAGAGGAGGGAGTCTGGGGCGAGAACTTGAGGAGGCCTGTATGCTGTGAACTAGATTAAATATGGCCACAAAACCGTTGCCACTTCTATCAAGAAGCAGAGTCTATTTCAATACCCCATGAATCTGGCTGGCTTCATGACTTGCTTCGACCAATAGAACATATCAAAAGGGATGTGACGTGAGTTCCAGAGCCAAGGCCTGGCTCTCTTTATACGCTGTCCTGAGGCTGCCATATTGGAAGGAAGGCAATCTAGCCTGCTGGCAGATGAGATGCCAGGTGGAGAACGGAGGTGCCTCAGCTGAGCCAGCACCAAGTGCTGGGCATGTGAGGGGGGGTCCATGCCATCGAGGACCATGCAGCTAGTCCAGCCGTCATGTGAAGAACCAGCAGATGAACTTCCCAGCCAACCCACAGGATCTAAGAAATAATAAATCACCGTCGCAGTAGGCCACTAGATTTGGGGTGGCTTGTTACACAGCAACAGATACCCAATACATAGGCCATGCCAAGATGTTTGGACTTTACTCTGAAAACTATGAGGAGTAACCTGATTAGACTCATGTTTTAGAAAGATCTCCTTGGCAGCAACGTGGAGAATGTCTTGGAGGCGGGTGCAGGGCAGAGGTAGAAGGACTGGTTAGAAGACTATCGTGTTAATAGGGCTGAGAGATAATATGAATCTGAACTAAAACAGTGGCAGAGGGAAGGCAGAGAAGAGTTAATAGAGGGGTAAAATTAACAGGATGGTGAATATAGGTTATAGAGTGTAAAGGAGAAAATGAGTTAAGAATTACTCAAAGTTTCTGGACTCTGCAAACGAGGGGATGATAGTGCCATTCACTAAGAGAGGGAACTATGGGAGGAAGAGAAAGTCTGACCTAACTTTGGAACACCCAAGTGGAGATGTACAGCAAGGAGTTGGGAATACTCAATACGCAATAAATGTTTGATGAACAAATTACTATGGTTAATCTGGTTGGGAACTGAAGTATTCATTGCTATATGGCATAACTTGAGTTCTCTCTAAGACAAGTAAAGTTATAATGGTGTGAACTCATTTTATGGATACTTGGTCAGAACAGAAAGGAAAAAGAAAGATAAGATTTGATGTAGCCCAAAATGCTGATAAATCTGCACATTGTTCAGTTTGTGTGCATTAATCTATAATTCTCAGGGAACATTCCTAGTATACAATGTTCTTACCTAAAGGCACTTTCTTAGTGTATCCAGAGGGTAGACTCTATGATACAGGTTCTCTCTTTTTTTTGGCTGGCAGATTCTTTACATGCCACCCAACCTGTAGAATAAGAAGGGGCTTCCCTAACTACATGCTAGAAAGAGTTGAGACTATCTCCACGTTGTATATTTTGCCAAATGAGCCCACTCTATGATTTACTAATATAATAAACTACAGAGGCTACAAACAACTTTAATATGCACATGTAAATATTGGCTTACCTTTGAAATTGATTAAAATAGCAAGTAAATGGCTGGGAACCAATCTCATCTTTCCAGTACTGTTGCCAATTCATGACACTTTCCAAGTTCTTCTGATTTTCTCTCTTACAGGGAGGGATATAGGAGCACTAACAAAACAGAACACAGAAAGTAAACCTATTATTCTATAGAATATTGAAATATAGTCCTTTTTAATAGACAGATGGCATTATGCTGATGGTAAATCTAATTCTGACCTACTTAATTTTTAATTTAACCAAACTGAAATTCCAAAACTATATTTCAAGTTTTGAATTTGGCGCAATTACAGAAAGTATTCCGATAACAAAAATACAGCCAAAAATAACTTTCAGTCATTACAGTATAAAGATACTTTATAAACAGTTAGTTACAATTTATTAGTGAATTTAAAGCGTTATACTCTGTCTTTGAGGGCCTGCCAATCAACAAAGGGAGGTAACACAAAACTTAATTTTTATCCCCAATCTCTAATAAACCTTGATATTTTCTTCTTCCACTTTTAACTAACAAATCAAGCACATAGCTCTCCTCAGATACTGCTCTCAACTGCTGAAACTCCAGTTTTCTTTTCTTACATTTTCTTGGACAACAAAATCAACAGAAAAGTTCCTCTAAAGTATATGATCAATGCATTTTGCTAACTGATGCCCTTTTCTAGCCATGTCTCTGACAAAGTAGTTCTCTCAGAAGGGACTTTATTACTCTAAGCAATATAGACTCAGCAGAATTAGAAAATTGCTCTTAACCTTAGATGTTAAAATTAACCCTTAGCATTCTAATCCATTTTCTCCATTTCAGTCTTTTATCATGATGATGATCGAGATGAAGATGATGTCAGCTTACAGTTGTTGAGTGTTTACTAGGCAAGACACTGTAATAAGTGCTTAACAGGCCTGACTTCCTGTACTTCCTACAACAATCCTATACTGATCCCCATCCTACAGATGAGGAAACTGAGATTTCTGTCAGCTCTACAGCTGGAACTAGAGTCTGGTGATTCATCACATTTTACTCTCAGATGTTTTTACAAAGGTGTTCAGTATTAAGGAGCAGGAAAAAATCCATTAGCTCTAGAGTATAATTTGAGTTGCATTATTTTATAGCATATAATTTGTCAATGCCTTATCACTATTTTCTGGTAAAATACAAACTTTTTAGTACTATGTATAAAGCTCTCCATGAGGTCCCTGCCCTGTCCTCGTCCTCACTTGAGCCTGGGATGCAGACGTACAGAAAGACTTGCTCCCAAATCTGCCACATGGAATCACACAGTATCATACTTGTCTGCTTTATGTCAGCCTCTCCAATTTGTTGGCAAGTTCGGACAAGGGCTATTTTTTTCTCTTCTGTGTTTAAACTTAGGACTATACCTGATAACAGTGAAGTTTCAAAAATGTTGGTAAAATTAATTAATAATAACACACTTAGATACATCTTATTCAAGATGATGAAGCTATTTTCACAGTGGTTAAACATTTTAAAAAATATATAAACATTTTAAATTTTAGTAAATTTGCTTATTTTTGTTATATGTAACAAATTCACATGTTATGCAAATATCGTCTCAATGCTTGAATCACTGCACATTTATCTTCTGCATATATAGTTTCACTTCTACTAATAACAATAGTATAAAGCTAAAAAGTTTTGTGAAATTATGAATTCTGAGTTCTTCAAAGCAATAGTTGGGCTTAGAAGCAATGGAGACCATTAGATAGGGCTCCAGTCCTATTTTTTGTTACATGTTTAGACTTGAGTAAATCACTTTCTTTTTCTGGATTTCATTTTCTCTAATCTGTTAAATCTCCAAAATAATTTCGATCTCTACATCTCTATGATTCTCTTCTTGGAGATACAAGCAAGAAAGGACCCAGCCGAAGGCAGGACTACAAACACCGTTGCAGTGTTTTTCCCAAAAGAGATCCTGCCCACTGGGGAGATGGCTGGGAAGCTTGATGAAACCACCATTCCAGCCAGCAAGAAGGACGAGTGTGGCAGGACTTTACCTGGGGACCTGTATTTTGCATTAGGAAAATGTTCATAAGGGGCCTCTGATTTTCCTATTGTTTATTTCCTATAATGTGCTGGACATTTCCTTTCCTTCTGTTAAAAATTCTTTTTCTATATCATGGTCAACTAGTTTGTAAAGTGAGAGTAGGCACCAAATGACTGTGCTCTTCGTAGAACGGAGCAATTTCTAGATTTGGAGGCAGAAGCCGTGAGGTATGAAACCCAAAAAATTCATCAGAGCTCTTTTTTGCAATGGGCATACTCAACACAAGAGGTATACTAGACATTTTAGGGAATAACAACGAATAACCAAATGTAATTAAAGCAGATTTTACAATTTTGCAAGTTAACTCAGCCTGAATTCTTTACTATTCAGTTTTGGTGGGTGTGGAAGGAAGAAATGGATTTAAAAGAAACGTCTCTACTGAATGACACTCTATGATCTGACCAGGAGAATCACACCTACGTGTTTCTGAAAAAGTCAAACAAAAACTTTCACTGAGTGTGTAAAGTTTTGTATTAGGTATGTTGTGATTTTATGTGGGATAAAAGGAATGTTTCCTGCCTTTAGGAAACTTTGAGCTGGTATGGATGGGTTTTTGGAAGCAAAGTACTCTTTCACGTTGGGGAAAATAACCTGTGATCAAAATTCAAGTATTTTTTCCATGGACTGCATTCTTTCCAAAGAGTATCATAGATTAAATAATGAGCTTACAATACTCCAGCAACTTCTAAAGCTCACATCGTTTTGAAAGGAAAATTGTTAAAAGGCTAAACTTTAGGCTCTTAAAAATCATTACTGTTTATTTTGTTATACCATGATTGTCCATTTAGTCGGTCTTTAAAATTTCTGTGAAGCCTAACTGAGATTCTCCCTAGATTCCTTCTCAATTTTATTTAGTGGATCAGTGTAGATTGTTAGAATTTTTTTTTTAAAAAGCTATAAATGAGAATTCAAAGCAGTGTTCTAGAAAAAAGAATTCGAAAATCAGTCAATAGAGACCTTCCTTTCTAGGTTGTTCAAGTCTGATGGTTTTCCATGCACCAAAATGCTCCTTCATGAATCTCTCTCCTTTGGGGGAGGGGCAAAAATAACAATGTATGTCATATCATCATCATCATCATCATCATCATTACTATCATCATGTGGCTAACATTTATTCACTATATTTCAAGCATCTCATTAATCCAAATCTCATTTAATTCAAATGAGCAAATATTATAATCACCCCCTTTTTACAGATGAGGAAACTGAGGGACAGAGGGGTTTAAGAAACTTTCCTTAGGTCACAATGGCAAATGGAATAGCTGGGATTCCAACTGCAGAGGATTCTTAACCACTGCACCACACTACCTCCCTTTAGGGCGTCCCAGTTTTCTCTCTTTAGAGCCCCCTGATTTGGAGGTAAGGGAGATGTCCCGACTTCTGCACCCCTCTCTTGGAGAAATAGTATAATGTTTCTTTGGGAATGGAATGGGTGTAGTTTTCCTGAGGACTGGTGGGCTGAGGCTGTCTGTTGCAGACCTTTGTTTTTCCAATATACTCCCAGAGAAATGCATTGTAAGTCCTTGCTTGTTCCCTTCTGTCTCAATTTGGCTTCAGGGTTGGTTTTTGGTGCCACCAATGTAATTTCACTTCGGTGCATTTATAGACACAATGTGTTTGGTCATGGAGGACAATGAGCATTCCCTTGGAGAAACTTTTTCATACAGTTCTGACCTTTCTTTTTTTTCATTTGCAAAGGCAGCATTTCCCAACTTCTACTATCATTATCGCCCAAATAACCTTCACTAGAGGCTGTGTCATTTGCTGCCTAAACTTGCATGAAATCATTTTCTTTAAAAAGTCAGGAGAAAAAGAAGCATGTGAAAAAATATATTTGTTTAGTGCCTACCTTTTAGAAAGAAAATTTGACTTTCGCATTCATGAAGGAAGTTGATGGGATCCAGTGGGCTATTCTGAGTATATTAACATAAAGACTTCCAGTGAGTTTATTAAGGGAAAAACTATCATCACTTGATGTGGAATATTTGATTACGTATGTATTATCACTTATTTTCCATTATCTCATTTTAGGGTTTATCAAGATTTGTAACAGTGTTCTTTTTCAGCCTACCACAATGAATTTACATTTTAATAGAACACTTCTTGAGTGGGTTCTTTGTGATGTGTCTTGAGGATTGCATTTCAATCATGTTGGCAGAGTAGGCAAAATTCACTTTCTTCCTTTACTGAGTCATTTAAAAAAACCATTGCACAAGACACGTGGTCTATTTAAACACTGGGGGCCGGGTTCTATGATAGGCATTACCTAAGAAAGAGAAATGAAGAAACTTTTTGGTTCCAGTTTCTTTCTTGACTTGACTTGGTTAGGGAGGGTAGTACTGAAAGATATAATACTGGAATGGGTTTAGTGGATTCGATACTTTCCAAAGTAAATTATTGGTTAGAAAATGAATTCTTAAAACATTATCTACTGGAACACAGGTTTGATTATATTTTATACCATAATCCTCCATTTTCTGAAATCCTGTAAGACATCCCTGTGTCAGCTATGATTTATAATATTAATGACATTTCTGACAATATAAACATATAATCAGAAAAGCACTAAAAATGAAAAAGAAAAAAGGGGAGTTCCCTGGTGGTCTAGTGGTTAGGATTTGGCACTTTCACAGCCGGGGCCCGGGTTTAATCCCTGGTTGGGGAACTAAGATCCTGCAAGCCGCACAGCCAAAAAGAAAGAAAAAGAAAAAGAAAAAAAAGAAAAGCACTGTGGAATAAAAAGTATAACTGAATCATTTATAAACCACACACTATTTCACATGCCTCATGACTTCATTAATTGTGTGCAAACATGCATGTGTGCACACACACACATGCATTCCTTATGAATGAAGGTTAACTGAACAAACACGAAATTATATGTCGGCTAAAAAATTCTAGGGCAGGTGGTTCCAGAATGTACACCCATATCTGAAAGCTAAATGGAAATACTCTTATGGAAGAATTTGGAGGTCAAATACATGGCTTAGAAAATGTGAAAAGTAAGGCTAACTAAGAATAGGAGATGCTAAATTAGCTCTTCAGAGAGAGCAGGCTGGGCAGGTACAGAGAGGTGCCCAGCCCAGAACAGTGTTCATCAAAGTACGGTCCACAGACCACTGACTGTGTCAAAAAGACCCACCCTCCTGAGACTGATTCAGTAGGACTAGGAACCTGCATTTATTTATTTATTTATTTTTGGCTGTGTAATGGGTCTTTGTTGCTGTCCCTGGGCTTTCTCTAGTTGCGGTGAGCGGGGTCTACTCTTCGTTGCGGTTCGTGGGCTTCTCATTGCGGTGGCTTCTCTTGTTGCGGAGCACGGGCTCTAGGCGCGCGGGCTTCAGTAGTTGTGTCACGTGGGCTCAGTAGTTGTGGCTCGTGGGCTCTAGAGTGCAGGCTCAGTAGTTGTGGCGCACGGGCTTAGCTGCTCCGCGGCATGTGGGATCTTCCCGGACCAGGGCTCGAACCCATGTCCCCTGCATTGGCAGGCGGATTCTTAACCACTGCGCCACCAGGGAAGCCCCAATAAAGCATTCTCGATTGCTGAGTACAGGATACAAAGATTAGATGTTACTCCCAACCCCTCTTCTTCCTCCCCTCCCAGGAGCATGTAGTGCAGTACTAGTAGCATATGCATGAAGTGCTTTGTGATTGCAAAAGAGGAAGCGAACATTTTGGCTTCGGGAGGGGAGGGGTGGAATAAGAGAAGGCTTCACAAAAGAGGTGACACGATTGTTTCTTTAAGGCTGAACAGGAGTTTGCTTCTCAGAGAATGGGTTGGGAAGGTGAGAGTCCAAGAAGAAGAAATGGAATGTGATGGATGTTCCAGAAAGACTGAATCATCTAACGTGCTTGAAGGAGAGTGGCATGGGAGACGGCATTGGAAAATGCCCAAATTATCTGAACTACTACTCATGCAGAATTGTTCCTCTGTCCTTGCATGCTCCTGTGAAAAACTTCTCAATACCTCCAGCAGAGTATTCCCACCCCCCCACAACGCTCCTTTAGTTAGAATGTATTACTATGTGTTGGTATTACATCTGCACTTTTGTAATGTAACATTATTCACTTAACTTCTGGATTCAAGTAGACTGCTAAAGTTGGTGATATTATTAAAACTGAGAAAAGTTTGGAACAACATTCCACTTTCAAGAGAAAACAGTTCGTTCAGCTCTAGAGCTGGAAAATAAAAATACAGTGTCTTTGCCAAAAGTAGAGGTCGAATCTAAATAGAAGTCAGACCAAAACTAGAGGTTTTAATCTGGAAGAAGCTCAATAGTTATTAAGCATGGCAGTACATGTAAAAATTTGTTCAATGGCTTATGATGATAATTTAAAATCCTTGAGGAGATGGCCAATCCTCTTACGACCACACAGAACACAGAAATAAAACAAAACATCTTAAATGCTCATGCATGCCTTCAGATAGGCTCATAATGTGTGTATATGTGTATATACATATATTTTTAATGAAATATTACAACATCATTTCTGCATGAATGAAACCAACAAGCCCTGTCCATAAGTCCCTAGAACCAGGATTGATAGATGGGGGTGATGAAAAACTGATGCTTTCTATTTGTGGCAGAATGTATTTTCCAAAGATGGCTGCACCAATATCCATCCTATTTTACATGCTTTTACAATGTGACATTGACACTCCTCTATTCAGGGGTGTGGGTTTCCCTTCCCTAGAACATGGATGAGCCTGTGATTACAGAGAATGTGATGCTATGTGACTTCTAAGGCTAAATCAGAAAAGAGGACATAGCTTCTGCTTGAATCTCTCTCTTGGGAATGCGTGCCTTTGGAATTCTGACACTATGCTGTAAGGAAGCCCAAAGTAGCCCATGCAGAGAGATCACATGGAAAAGCCTGTGTGGAGAGGAACCAAGTCCCCACAGTCAACAGCCAACATCAACTCTCTGATATGAGAGTAAATGAGCCTTCAGATGATTCTAGCCTCCAGCCTTCGAGTATTCTACAAGGACCTCAGACATCATAGGGCAGAGATAAACTGTCCCCATTGTGCCCTGTCTGTACTTATGACCCACAGAATTTGTGAGCATAATAAAAATGATTTCATCCATCAATGATAATTTTTCACACTGACTAAGAGATCATAGGACCCATAGGACTAAAAATGTGGAAAACCTTTAAGGTTCTCCTTGATCTACATACAGGAAAAAACCTGAGGTTTGATGAAGTGGAGTCCAATGAGTCACCATGATGTAAGACAGGACTCCTTACCCAGTGCCCAGACCTAAAGCTCCTTGAATGAAGGAGAGGCTGCTTATCCTTGAAAAAGACCTGTGGCAGCACCTCAAGTAATGCCTACTAAAAATCTTCTCCTACCCTTTCCCAAGAGAACATGCAAACATTTACAAGAGTAGCTGTGCACTGGGGAAAGGGCAGCCATTTAGAGTATTATTGGACACCGGCTCTGTGCTAACCCTAATCCCTGGGGACACTAAGTATGACTGTGCTCAGAATGTGAGCTCATGGGGTCGGGGAAAATGGAGTTTTGACCTAAGTTGATGTCACAGTGGGTCCAGCAGGGCTTCCCTGGTGGCGCAGTGGTTAAGAATCCGCCTGCCAATGCAGGGGACACGGGTTCAAGCCCTGGTCCAGGAAGATCCCACATGCCGCGGAGCAACTAAGCCCATGCGCCACAACTACTGAGCCTGCGCTCCAGAGCCCACGAGCCACAACTACTGAGCCTGTGTGCCACAACTACTGCAGCCCGCACATCTAGAGCCCGTGCTCCGCAACAAGAGAAGCCACCGCAGTGAGAAGCCCGCGCACCGCAATGAAGAGTAGCCCCCGCTCACCGCAACTAGAGAAAGCCCACATGCAGCAATGAAGTCCCAACGCAGCCAAAAATAAATACATTAAATAAATAAATTAAAAAAAAAAAAAAGGGTCCAGTGAGTCCATGAACTCTCCTGTGGTTGATATTCTAAATGTATAAATGCAATATACATGCTTCACACTGGTCGTAATTTCTACCTTGACTTCCTTTACCCATGGAGATAAGGCTATTATGGTGGATGACTGAAACTACCTCCTTCCTCCCCAAACAGTAAACCACTACTGCATCCCTAGGGAAGTCACAGAGATTACAGGAGTGGGGATTCCTACCACATTAATGTTTAACTTGCCTATTTGGCTCTTGAAGAAGACATACAAGTCTTGGAGAATGACTGTTCTATTCTATTGTTAAATGAATCAGTGGTAACTCTACTTTCAGTTGCTGTTTCAGATACAGTCTCTTTATTGGAGCAATTAAACTTACCTCCAGAGCCTATTCTATGGTGACTGACCTGGCAAATGCTATCTTCTCCATCCTTGACAGAGAGCACCAGAGAGAGTTTGCTTTTATCTGGCAGAGACAGTGTAGGCTCTACTGTCTTACTCAGGTCTACCTCAACTCTCTCTGGAGGTCATGCTCTAGTGTGCAGGGACCTTGACCCGTCGCCCTCCCACAGAACATCATACTGTCTGTACATTGATGAGATCATGCTGATCAGAAATCAGGGAGTACAAACTGCCTTAGATTCCTTGGTAAAGTACAGGTGTGCCAGAGGGTGGGAAATGCAGCAGCCTGTTATTTCAGTGATGCTTCTGGGGGTCTCGTGGCACAGGGAATTTCTGGATATCCCCTTCAAAGTGAAAGACAGATTGCTGTACCTTTCATTCCTTAAAACTAAAAAAGAGGCACAATGCTTGATGGATCCTTTATACTTTGGAGGAAACATTTACCCACATTTGGGATTGTTCCTCTGACCCCTTACTGAGTAACCCATTTACCTGCCAGCTTTCAGTGGCAGCCAGAGCAGGAGAACCCGCTCCAGGCACTCCAGGCTACAGAAAGCTCTCTTGATTGACTTCTGTGGCCCAGGGCCTCCAACGGTATCCAAGGGGTCTGTTTCAGATTGGAGGGATAGATGGAGCCTGTAGAGAGCTCTGATAGCATAAATCAAACTCATGCTTTCTTTGACAAATCACTATCCTCCTTTTGAGAAACCCTTGGTTTGTTACTGAATGCCTGAACATGGGACACCCAGTCAGCATGTTATCCATTGTATACTGGGCTATTTGACCCGCTGAGACATATAGGTGGGGTTTTCAGGGCTAACGCAGGTCCTGCAGGCAAATAAGATTCACAAAAATGGCTCGCATTCCCAATGCACCTTCTCTTTTGTACTGCGGCTTTCCCCAACTTGTCCTAATCTGCAGTTGTTAATGTGGGCTTGTTTTTCTCATACCAAGACATACATACCTCCAGGAGTACTCTGCAGTGTGCTAGGGAGTACCTGAAGCCTATGACCAGTTTCGATGGATGAAAAAATTTGAGCTCAGTTTGAGCATAACTTTGAGCAGAACTTCTGATTGCTTATTTCTCTTGAAAGGCATGATGTTGAAGGTTTAGACCTACACTGATTTATGGGCACTAGATAACAAATAATAAATTGCACTTTGAGTAAACAGATTAGAGTATGTTAAAGCCTCAGAAACAGAACTCTGAACAATACATAAGATCCAAATGGTATACTTCCCATGCACCCTTTCTCAGGAAGCTACTTGAGGATGTACTCCACCAAAGCAAAGGTATAAAGAGGAAGGCATGGGGTCAAGGAAACTGAGTACCTAACAGAGGAGAGACAGAGCAGGCCTAAGGTGCAACCTAAGCTGAAAGTTCGGTTTGGGGCAGTAGGCTGAAGGAGTTCAGAAAAGTTATGCCAGGAAAGTTTTTTTAAAAGAGAAAATAGTAGAATGAAACAGTTACGTGTTATGAATAAGTATATGAAAAACAGTGTGTAAAGGAGTTTTACAATTCTTTGGGAGAATTTTGTTAAAGTAAGAGAAAGGTATACAAGGAAGTAAGAAAATATTATAAGGGGATGATTATCGCTCAAAGAACATAAAAAGTTGCAATAAAAACGAACAATACATAGTTAAAGTAAGTTAAGCACTCAGTGCTAATTTAGCCAAAAATTATGATTTTTAAAGGATGAAGGGAGGAAAAATGAGATGGAATGGGATGGTGTAAGAAAGTTAAATCCTCAGATTCAACCATAGGCAGGCAATTGTGTCTAAAATATATATATCAAACTGACACAGCAGTGTAAAGCAACTATACTCCAATAAAAACAAAAAACAAAAAAATAAAATATATACATCACAGAGCTTACTGTTTAGAAACATGGAGGTAAATACTAGGAAAAACAGAAAACAAAAATAGTTAAATACGGTTGTTTCTGGATGCCAAAAGGGATTGGGACAGAGGAGTCCCAATAGTAGTTCTATTGAGAACTTTCTCCATTTCCTCTATGGTAATTTGTCTACTTTTTTTTTTTTTTAATTAATTAATTAATTTATTTAGTTTTGGCTGTGTTGGGTCTTCGTTTCTGTGCGAGGGCTTTGTCTAGTTGTGGCAAGCGGGGGCCACTCTTCATCGCGGTGCGCGGGCCTCTCACTATCGCGGCCTCTCTTGTTGCGGAGCACAGGCTCCAGACGCGCAGGCTCAGTAGTTGTGGCTCACAGGCCTAGTTGCTCCGCGGCATGTGGGATCTTCCCAGACCAGGGCTCGAACCCGTGTCCCCTGCATTGGCAGGCAGATTCTCAACCACTGCGCCACCAGGGAAGCCCCTACTTTTTTTTTTTTAATCACTATTAGATTGTTTTAGTTTGGAAGTTTGTATTATCCTAGAGAATTACCATATCATCCTATGGTTTCAAATTTACTGGCATTGTATTTGATCAAAGTATTCACTTGAAATTATTTTAACTTTTCCTATATTTACGGTTATTCCCTCATTCTTGTTTCTAATTTTGTATTTTTGGAGAGCATTTCTTTGGTAACTAAACTTGCTGAGTATTCATATCTGAACTTATCTTTCTGAAAAAAAATTCTGCATTCCCTGAACATGCTCAATAAATCTCCAATGGGAAATTATTTTTTTAATATTTTTGCTGTGCTGCTCGGCTTGTGGGATCTCAATCTCAGCTCCCTGACTGGGGATTGAACCAGGGCCATGGCAGCAAAAGTCCAGAATCCTAACCACTAGGCCACCAGGGAACTCCCTCCAATGGAAATTTTGAAGCTCTGCAAAATTTTAATGCCATAAATTTGTGTTGTTAATTTTCCACCTAGCGGCTCTGCAAAATCAAATAAGTATCTGTTGAAAAACACTGAAGGGCAAGGTGCTTGACATCAACCAGAAGAAAACAGACATTCAGTACTTCACATGGGCATGGGAGAAACAAAGCTCAACGGATGGAGGAGGTGGATGCCACCTCGGAACTAAGCAGTAAGTGCATGCACATGCTCACACACACACACACCCCCGCCCCCAGTACTGTGTAAAGCCCTCCGACAACTGCACAGAAAGTAAGCTCCAACCCAGCAGGGATTTCTTTTACCACTGCATCCCCAGAACCTAGAATAGTGCCTGCCACATGCAGGTCCTCCATAAACATCTGTTGAATTAATGATTCTACAGATATTTTAAAATAATGCAACCTGTAGAAGATTTGTACAAGTAGATATTTTCCTACCAGCTATGAAGATTAAGGAATGGAGAGTTGGAAATATTGAGATACCAGAAACTAAGCTGTTGTCTCGATATTACAAAGTTTGTGACAAAGTCCCTAAACTCTTGCCTTGTCTGTGAAATTTTCCCTACTTGATGCCTCAGTAATTATTTACAAATGCAAATGCCAAGGTTTATTTATTCCACAAGTATTAATCAATTATACCTTCTTGGATCATATTTATCCATATATTATCTATAACCTATATTATCAATAATCCTCAGTCTGTGAAGAAACTGAGGATCAAGAGGTTGAGTGATTGGGGGCTTCCCTGGTGGCGCAGTGGTTGGGAATCTGCCTGCCAATGCAGGGGACACGGGTTTGAGCCCTGGTCCAGGAAGATCCCACATGCCGCAGAGCAACTAAGCCCACGCACAACTACTGAGCCTGTGCTCTAGAGCCCGCGAGCCACAACTACTGAGCCCGCGTGCCACAACTACTGAAGCCCGTGCGCCTAGAGCCCGTGCTCCACAACAAGAGAAGCCACCGCAATGAGAAGCCTGCGCACCGCAGTGAAGAGTAGCCCCTGCTCGCTGCAACTAGAGAAAGCCCGCTTGTAGCAACGAAGACCCAATGCAGCCAAAAATAAAATAAATAAATTTTAAAAAAAAAGAAAAAGAAAATTGAGGGATTGTTTTAAAAAAAAAGGTTGAATGATTGGCCCGGAGGTGCACACCTAGATTCAGGTGTAGGTATCTCGATTTCAACACCGCAGCCTTTCCCACTATACCAGGCAGCTTCTAAAGGTCTGCTATGTGTGCAGCTCTGCCCTGAACACAATTAATGAAACCTAAGATGGTCCCTGGAACACGAACCGTAGAAGAGGCTTTCCATTCCTTCAATATTGTGGCAACGTAAATTGGTATGGGTGAGGTGAGTATACAACGCTCTATGGTTTTCTCAAGTAGGTAGCTTCACCTTCAACACACTGATCCTCTCAGTTGTATTCTCTAGTCGTTCCCTGTGTGCTCCACAGAGCATTTATTTTAAAGTAACATTTCTGGGATTTCTCTCATTACAGAAATAATGTTTTACCAGCTATCTGGGCATCCCTTAGCTCCAGTCAAATTGACACAGAAAATTAACCATCACACTTAGTCTTATACTGAAGGGATGATCATCTATTGCTAAGACAGCTTCACATAATGAGATTTGAATTACTGCTCTACCATGGTGCAATTATTCTCCCAAATTTGTCATTTTTCTTTCAATTTTAATGTTTTTTAAAAAATATGTTAAGTTTTTTCTTACTATGTCATTAAATAAATGAGTGTATTCTTTTATGATTTTTGCTCGTTAGCCTTAGAAAGGCTTTGCCCACTTCCCAAATTATGTAAATATTCATCTATATTTTTAGTACTTTCATAGTTTATTTTTGTACATTAAAAATGTATTCCATCAAAATTATAATTTTATTTTAACTAAATATTTTCTAAATAATTTCTGAGTATTTTGCAAATAAATTTTATTTGGAAAATTAATATTTTAAAGTGCGTATTTTTCCAAATAGTAGGGAAGTTTTAACCTCTTTACAAGTTATTTGAAATGCCAAATTTGCAAAGTAAATCTCCCATCAACATTATTTTTTGGTAAGAGATTTACTGAAATATAACTGACATGCCATTCAATTCACCCCTCTAAAGTGTATAATTCAATGTTTTTAAGTGGATTCACAGAGGTGTACCACCGCCACAATCAATTTTAGAATGTTTTTATCACCCCAAGAAAACACCATATACGTACGCTTTAGCTATCATTCCCAATCATCCTATAGATTTCCCTACTCTAGACATTTCATGTAAATGGAATTGTATAATATGTGATCTTCTGTGGCTGACTTCTCACACTTAGCACGTTTTCAATCGTGTTGTAGCATGTATCAACACTTCATTCCTTTTTATAGCCAAATAAAATTCCTTGCATGGATATAGCACATTTTATTTGTCCATTCGCCAGTTGATGGACATTTGATTTATTTCCAGATTTTGGCTATTATGAATAATGCTACTACAAATAGACATGTACAAGTTTTTGTGTGGACATGTGTTTTCATTTCTTTTGGGTATATACCTAGGAATGGAGTTGCTGGGTCATATGTAATTCTGTTTAACTTTCTGAGGAACAGTCAACTGTTTTCCAAAGCAGCTGCAAATCTTTTACATTCTTACCAACAATGTATCTGTGTTTGTCTTTTCACTTTCTTGATGGTATTCTTCAAAGCACAAATATTTTAAAATTTTGATTATGTCCAATTATCTATTTTTCCTTTGATTGTTTGTGCTTTTTGTGTCATGTTAAAAAACTGTGCCTAATTCAAAGGCATAAAGATTTACACCTATGCTCTCTTCTAAGAGCTTTATAGTTTTAGCTCTTATATTTAGGTCTCTCATCAATTTGAATTAATTTTTGTATATGGTGTGAAGTAGAAGTCCAACTTCACTCCTTTGCATGTGTATAAACAGTTGTTCCAGCACCATTGGTTAAAAAGACTTTTTTTTTCTGTTGAATGCTCTTGACACCCTTGTCAAAATCAATTACTTATAAATGTATACATTTATTTCTGGACTCTCAACTCTATTCCATAGATTTGGAATCTATTCCTTATGCCAGTACCACACAGTCGTGATTACTATAGCTTTCTAGTAAGTTTTAAAATTGGAAAGTGTGAGTCTTCCAATTTTGTTCTCCTTTTTCAAGATTGTTTTGGTTATCCTGGGTCCCTTGCACTTTCATCTGAATTTCAGGATTAGCTGGTCAATTTCTGACAAAGAAAATCCAGGTGAGTTTTTGATAGGAATTGTAATGAATCTATAGATCAATTTGGGGAGTGTTGCCATCATTACAATATTCAGTCTTCCAATCTCTGAACAAAGGATATCTTTATTTAGTTTTTCTTTAATTTCTTTCAATAGTGTTTTGTAGTTTTCAGGGTACAAGTCTTACATTCTTTTGTTAAATTTGTCAAATGTATTCCTAAGTATTTGATTATTTTGATGCTACTGTAAATAGAATTGTGTTCTTAATACTTGTGGATTGTTCATTGCTAGTGTACAAAAATATAATTGAGTTTTGTATACTGACTTTGTATCCTGCAATCTTGCTGAATTTACTAGGTCCAGTAGCTTTTTTTTTTTTTTAGGGGATTCTCCAAGAGTTTCTATATACAAGATCATGTGATTTGTGAATAGAGATACTTTTGTTTCTTCCTTTCCAATCTGGCTGTCTTTTGTTTCTTTTTCTTGCCTAACTGTCCTGACTAAAACCTACAGTACAATGTCGAACGCGAGTGGCAGGTATGGACATCCTTGTCTTGTTCCTGATCTTAGGGGGAAAACTTCCAGTCTCTCATCATTATGATCTCTCATCATAAGTCTCTCATCATTAGTCGTGGGTTTTTCATAGTTTCCCTTTATCAGGTTGACGAAGTTCCCTTCTATCCCTAGTTTGTTGATTTTTTAAGTCAAGGAAGGATTTTGTCAAACGTTTTTCCTGCATATACATGCATGTGATTTTTGTCATTTATTCTATTAATATGTTGTATTACATTGATTTTATTATGTTTAACCAACCTTGCATTCCTAAAATAAATCCCACTTGACCATGGTGCAAAATCATGAACTCTTCTGCCAAAAAATGAAGAGGAGGTAATACATCCCAGCTCATTCTGTTACTATGATACCAAAAGCAGACAAAGATATCAAAAGGAAACTACACAACAATATACCTTATGAATACAGATGCAAAAATCTTCAACAAAGTGCTAGCAAACCAAATCTTGGAACATATAAAAAGGATTATATACCATGACCAAGCTGGAGGAATTGGGAGTGCGTAGTAATGTGCATGAGATTTCTTTTGGGAGGAATGGAAATATTCTGGAATTAGCAATGATGGTTGCACAACTTTGTGAATACACCAAAAACCTGTACACGTTAAAAGGGCAAATATTACAATATTTGAAATATATATATATATTTTAAAGGAAGCTGCCTGCCTTTTATTTTTATCTTTCACTGTTCTCACTGTCTAAAGGGCAGACAGACATGATAAAGTTAGGAAAACCATGTTAAGGGACGGTAAAGCAAGAAGACAGTAAGAAACTGGGTGTTTGAATGACCTTCCAGATCAGAATGGCACAGCCCCACAGACTGCTTACAAGCTCATACATTTACAAAAGAAAAAAATCTAGTAGTTCCTTTGTTTAGGTTACTGTTATGAGGTTCCTATTAAAGTAGCCCACACTTTGCTGTACAGCAGAAACTAACACAACATTGTAAATCAACTATACTCCAATAAAAATTAATTTAAAAAAATAGCAGACTGCCGTCAGCCTGCGCCAGCTGGCTCCGTTATGGTGACTTGCAGCCCCAGCTTCATGATTAGTGATTATGCACCAGGTTATGACCTAGATTTATGTTGTAGACCTAATCATTATGCTGAGGATTTGGAAAAGGTGTTTATTCCTCATGGACTAATCATGGACAGGACCAAATGGCTGGCTCAAGATGTGATGAAGGAGATGGAAGGCCATCACATCGTGGTGCTCTGTGTGCTCAAGGGGGGGGCTATAAATTCTTTGCTGACCTGCTGGATTACATCAAAGCACTGAGCAGAAATAGTGATAGATCTATACCTGTGACTGTAGATTTTATCAGACTGAAGAGCTACTGTAATGACCAGTCAACAGGTGACATAAAAGTAATTGGTGGAGATGATCCCTCAACTTTAACTGGAAAGAATGTCTTGATTGTTGAAGATAAAATTGACACTGGCAAAACAATGCAAACCTTGCTTTCCTTGGTCAAGCAGCATAATCCAAAGATGGTCAAGGTTGCAAGCTTGCTGGTTAAAAGGACCCCTCGAAGTGCTGGATATAGACCAGACTTTGTTAGACTTGAAATTCCAGACAAGTTTGTTGTAGGATATGCCCTTGACTATAATGAATACTTCAGGGATTTGAATCATGTTTCTGTCATTAGTGAAACTGGAAAAGCAAAACACAAAGCTGAAGATGAGAGTTCAAGTTGAGTGTGGAAACATCTGGAGTCCCACTGAATTCACCAGGAAGATTATCACATGTTCTAGTTTTGTGGCCAGCTACTTAGTAGAGCTTATTGAATGTATCTTCTAAGAATTTTATCCGTTTTGTATTTTAGAAAAGTCAGTTGCTGCATTCCCAAACTCTTTATTTGCACTATGAACCTACAGACTATCAGTTCCCTTTGGGTGGATTGTTTGACTGGGGAATGAAAAATCTCTTAAACCACACCACTATTGAATGAAAGTATTGAAATTGTATCTGTAAGAAACATTTAAAGAGAAGAATATATTAGTTTTTTAATTGGTATTTTAATTTTTATATATTCAGGAAAGAACAGAAGTGATTGAATATTGTTAATTATACCACTGTGTGTTTAGAAAAGTAAGAAGCAGTCAGTTTCATATCAATGGCAGTATTTAGAGGTATCATTATGTCGGATAAACCATATGTCCTGGAATTATTTTAGTAGGTTTCAGTAGTATTAACTGTATTTTCCCGCTTGTTCAGATTATTTCCGGTGAAACTCTGTCAACAGTTCCTCTTAAATACAGGTCAATAAGTTCTAAAAACCTACCACTTTTTGAAGTCTTCAATGTAAAAATCCTTAAAATAAAGGCTGTCTCTTTAAAAGAAAAATAAATAAAGTACCCCATCCAATATCCTAATAAATTCAATTAGATTGTTTCTACTTTTTCACTACTACAAACAGTTCTGCAGTGAAAATCCTCATATATACTTCCTTGAATATGTGTTACAGTTTTTTTAGGGTAAACTCCTTGAAGTGAACTTGTTGTCACTTCACTTGATTGTCACAGTGGTTGTCAGGTATGCACAACTTCAGTTACACATACTATTGATATGTTTGATTATTTTTCTGAGTGGTTGAACCAATCTTCCAGCAATCAGTAGGATTTAACATTTTCTCAAAACCTCACCAACATCTGGTCTTATGAAACATTAAGTTTTGCCAATCTGATGGGTGTGAAACGGTATTCCATTATTGTCACTTGAATTTCCCTGAGATTACTGGAATACAGCATTGTTTCACATTTATTGACCATTTGAGTTTTTTCATGAATTGACTGTACATAACCTTCACTGATTTTCCCATTATGTCATATGTCATTTTCTTAATGATTTGTAGACATTTTCATAAATGCTGGATAGTCCTTTGTTGATTACTTGTTTTACCATTATCTTCTACTAGTCTGTGGCTTACATTTTTACTTTGTTTACAATAATTTTAGTCATATGGAAATTATCGTTTTAACATATTCAAATGTATCAATCTTTTCCTTTTATGATTTGTTCTTTAAGCCTTATTTGAGAAAATATTTCTTAGGCCTATGTCATAAAGATATTTTCCTATTCCAACGACTGAAAGTTTTATAGTTTTCTTTTCACATTTAGGTTTTATTCCATTTGGAATTTGTTGTTATGGGTGTGAAGTATGTATCACATTTTATTTCTTTTTTACGTAGAGCTAATTGCTCAAGCATCATTTATTCATAAGGTCACTCTTTCCCTGATGAATTTCCCACATCTTCTCTGTCTCTCAGTAAAATTTAATCATTTCTAGCTTAATTTCACTGAGGATATAATCTTTATTATTTCACTGCTATGAAATTTGTTAAGGCTTTCTTTATGGCCCAGAATGTGATCGGTTTGGGGAAATGTTATGTGGGCACTTGAAATGATGTGCACTCTGCTGCTACTGGATATACTATTTTATATATGTCAATTGGGTCATTTGTTAAACATGTTATTCAAATCTGCTGGATGTGTATTGATATTGCTTTTGTCTGACTGTTTATCAGTTACAAACAGAGGTGTGTTAAAAATCTCTCATCATGATAGACTTGTATATTTCTCCCTTGAGATATTTCTATATATTTCTGCTTTAATTTTTTTGTTTTTATGTATTTCAAGGTTATATTTTTAGGTACTTCCCAATATAGAATTGTTATATTTTGTTGAATTAACTTTTATAATTATGAAATGTCCCTTTTTTATCTCTAGTAACATTTTTTTGCTTCAAAGTCTACTGTATTTCATATAATACAAGTACTCCAGCTTTTCTTTCTTCATTTTTTTGGGGGTTGATGTTTGTATGGCGTATGCTTTCCAGTCTATGATCTCTACCTTTTAATTGGAAGCTGGTCCATTTATATTTAATATAATTATAAATTTGGGTTTAAATCTATCTTTTTAAAAAAAAATTTATTCTACCTGTCTACATTCTTTTTACTCTCTTTTATTGCATTCTTTTAAATGGCTTGCTTTATATTATTTCATTTTCCCCACTTATTAGCTTGGTAGTTATATACTTTTTTACTGTATAAATTCTTGAATTCAACACAGAACCACTAAATCAGAAATTAGGGTGAAATTTCTGATTCAGTGGGTCTAGGATGGGACTTGAGAATGTGCATTTCTAACAAGTTCACAGATGATGCTGATGCTTCTCATCCACTGCTCACACTTTGAGAACTATTGGTTTGGAAGAAGAAATTGACTAGATATAAGGAGATTAGTGAAGAGATACTATAATAATCAAAGCAAATGATAATATCTTTGACCAGGATAGTGGCAGTGAAAATTGAAAAAGTATTAATACCAGAGAATAATGATACCATTGATAGAAACAAAAGAGTCCAGAATAGAAGCTGGTGTTAGAGAGATAAAGATGATTTTCTTTTGCCATTTCTCTCCTTGTAACAGAGGAAACAGGTAATTATAATCAGAATAGATCTTACTCTCACTAAGCAGTATTACCGTCTGGTTTTCCATTCTTAAGAACTATTTTAAAATAAAGTTGTGTCGATAAAGACAATTGTACAAATATATTTATTACACAGGAAAAACTGGATTAAACTCCTAGGATTTAGAATGTAATTTTCTAGGATTTAATTTCTGCTAATGAGATACGAAATCAATATATGCTGCTGCAATATTGTTAGATTATAACTAGTAAATTGGACATTGGATAAGGTTTCAAAGTCCATTTGGTCTACTGCATCAGTTAGATGAATGGCACAGAAGAATTTAGATGAATGGATATTTCTTCACATGTGCTTCGGTATACAGAGAACTTCTAGTGACCCAATCTGCTGGATTCTGCTACTCAACCAAGCAAATACATGAAACAAGTTTGCTTGATTAGTTTATTTACAAAAATGATCATAAATTTAAATAACTTAATAAGCACATAGTTCCCTCCACCTTTTCTTTTGGCCATGCCACATGGCTTGTGGGATCTTAGTTCCCCGACCAAGGATTGAACCTGTACCTCCTGCAGTGGAAGGACCGAGTCCTAACCACTGGACCACCAGGGAATTCCAGTTTTCAATTTTATAACAGTGTTTATTTTAAAAGAAAAGAGGGTATTACTAAAACTCAAAAGTACAAATTTTTACACATTGATTTATGTGACCTAGAGAATACCAAAGGCACAGCATGAGGACTAGTAAGAAACATATGTAATATTAAAAACCATTCTGGGGCTTCCCTGGTGGCGCAGTGGTTGAGAATCTGCCTGCCAATGCAGGGGACACGGGTTCGAGCCCTGGTCTGGGAAGATCCCACATGCCACGGAGCAACTGGGCCCGTGAGCCACAATTACTGAGCCTGCGCGTCTGGAGCCTGTGCTCCGCAACAAGAGAGGCCGCGATGGTGAGAGGCCCGCGCACCGCGATGAAGAGTGGTCCCCACTTGCCGCAACTAGAGAAAGCCCTTGCACAGAAACAAAGACTCAACACAGTCATAAATAAATAAATAAATAAATAAAAGAACGTGAATTTCTTAAAAAAAAAAAAAAACCATTCTGTTCAGTATTTTACTGTGAATATTTATGATAATTGTAATATAAATATACTGTTTATCTAGGAACTCAATAGGAAATTCTGCTAAAGACGGGAAAAAAAATTTTAAACCCAAGGTAAATAAAACTTGACATCTTCCTTCATAAATGAGTACCAAAAACATTTTAGATAAACAAAATTGACAACTAAAAAAATCTTTATGATTCTGAGGCAAGTTTGTGATAAAATATATGCAATTTTCCTCCAAACTTTAACTGAAATATATTGTAACATCACAAATCTCTCTTATAAAAGTAAAAAGTTTCTGATTAGAGTTTGAGATACATAATTTTGGGAGTTCTTACAAATAATTGAGATCTTCGTAAAAGCATCCACAAATGGATGTCAGGGAAGGATTATGATAAGTAATCTCAGACAGGAAAATCCTAGCAGCCTGCAGATTAGATTGTTTCTAAAGAGCTATAATATAAGTGGATATTATCTGACCAAGTTTTCAAATATCTTATCATATTAGTCACCTACTCAAAAGCCTTCCTTGACTTCTGTATTAGTTTCCTATTGCTGCTATAGCATAAATTTAGTGGCTCAAAACAACACAAATGTATTATCTTACAATTCTGAAGGTCAGAGTTCCAAAATGGGTCTCACTGAGCTAATATAAGGACACCAGCTGGGCTATATTCCTTTCTGAAGGCTCTAAGAAAGAATCCATTTTCTTGCCTTTCCCCACTCCCTTGGAAAAGGGGACTGCCTGCATTCTTTGGCTTGTGTCCTCCTTCTGTATTCAAAGCTGGCAACAGTCAGTTGAGTCTTCTTCAGATTGCATCCCTCTGACCTCCTCCTCCACATTTAAGGACCCTTGTGATTATACTTGGTCCACCAGGATATCTCCCTATCTTAAGGTCAGCTGATTAGCAAACTTCACTCATCCGCAAACTTAATTCCCCTCTGCTGTGTAACATAAGATATTCACAGGTTCTGGGGGTTAGGGTGTGGACATCCTTGGTAGGGGGCATTATTCTTCCTACTATGGCTTCCCAATGTCCACCAAACCCATCCTGTCAAGGACCTCTGCATTACTGGCCCCAGTTTACTCTCCTGTCTTACCCCCAGGGCTCTGATCTTTGTGCCCTGGGTTCCAGACACACCAGTTTACCTGCTGATCCTCCAACACAGCCCATACTCCACAGCTCCACAGCTTTGCTCCTGGCATTTTTCTCTTCCTTGATGTTCTCTTCATTCCTCCTCACCTTTCCTCCCAAGGTAAAAATTCTATTCATTCTCAAAATTTCATGGCAAATGCTTCATTCTCCAGGAAGCTTTCCCCCTAATCATTCCACTCTAGATGTTTCTGTCATATTGTTTGCACCTCCCAGTAGAACTTGAGGTTTCGCCTTGTTTGATATCTTATCTCCTCTGTTAGATAATGATCTCCTTGAGGGAAGAAACTCAAGAATTCATCCTCACTTGTATGTCACTTAGGCATATCTAAAACTGAACCCTTGTTTTTCATGCAGACTCCTGCAAAATTACTCTTCCTTCAGTTTTCCGATCTAATAAAATAATCCTCCATCCCCAGTTGTGCTTGCCACAAACCTTGTAGTCATCCTCGATTCTTTTTTCTCCCATTCCTCACATCCAACGCTTCAGTGGACCTTATCAATGCTAATCCCTGATCTAAGTCACCATCACCTTTCGCTTGTCCTACTGGACTCCCTATTTCCAATCTTGTGTGTGCGCATGCGCGCGCGCACACACACACACATTCTGTTCTCATCTCAGCAGCCAGAGGGATCATTTAAATTTTTTAAAAGTCTGAGTCTGATTCTATTTCAGTCCTGCCTAATGTCAGACAGCTTACCATCATGCTTAGCCTAGAATCCAAAGTCCTTATAATGTTCTATAAGGCCCTAGCCTTATCTCCCACCGTTCTCTGCCTACTCACTATCGTCCTCACTGTTCCTCACACAGGCCTGGCAGTCACTTGCCTCAGAGCCTTTGCACTTGCTGTTGTGGAACACTCTTTCTCCAGATAGCCACATGATTCATTCCCTTATGTCCCTTAGGCCACTGATCCTCCTCTCGTGTTCTCTGGGTCTCTGGAAATATCACTTCATCAGAGCCACCCTCCCTGATGGATCCTATGCAAAAGAGGAGCCCTCATTCCTTCTATCACTGTCTATACCTTTATGCTGCTTGAATTTTCTTTGCACACCTATCATTACATGATACTACATTATAAATCTATTTCTTGTCTGTCACTCTCCACTAAAATGTAAGCTCCATGTGGGCAGAGACTTTGTGCTGATCTCTATTCCAGTCCTAGAACCTGGAAACACACACACACACACAGCACAAAGTGGCACTTAATAAATATCTGTTAAATGCATGAACTCATCTTTGTATGTCCTCCTGTTTCTTGCCCAGTTCTCTGATCATAATAGATGCTGAAGAAGTATTTGTGGAATTAAATTTTATGTACATCCCCAATATTACTTCATATCATCACCAGAGGAAAAACAACCACAGTAAGCCACTTTTTCATGGAGAAATAAAGACTGTAGACAAGCTGTCACAATTCAGATGAGCCTTTTATTACTTAGTTTTGATATGATGGACCTCCCTAGAGCACAAAGTATTGCACATTTAATTCAAGGATGGAGTTCAGAAATTAACCCCAGCAGACCACACCATCTACACAGGAAGTATGTGTGTGCTGGGGGGTAGAGGCACACTAGTATGGATGTGTAGGATACCAAGAAGGTAACTAAGCCACAATTCCCTGTAGTTCATTATATCCAATTTCAGGGTATATACTTAAAACCTGAAGCCTCTTCTAGTTCTTGCCTAAGTTTTTATTCTCTTGAATGCGTTTCTCTTACTTTTATAGTAGTACTGGTTTCTTAGAAATAGATGTTTGTCCTCTCTTTCTAGGTTTTTCATATCAGAGAAAGAAACTCAAAAATAAAACATATAGCCTCTAATCACCTGCTCTCTTGTTCCATATACAAGAGGCTGGTTTTAAAAATTCATCTTTTCTTTGCAATCCAATGTAATCAATGAGGCAAAAGCAAATGTTTGGAACTGCACAAGCTCATTTCATTTACATTAAACCAATTTTAAATGTTTGGAACTGCATAAGTTCATTTCATTTACATTAAACTAATTTTAAATGATTCTCTTCTTTTCCTTCAGAATTTGAGTCCCTCCTCTCATACCAACTCCCTATGTTCAGTAGCATCAGTAACGTCTTTTAACCCAAACACACAAATATTAATCACAATGAATCCTTTCAGTTCTTATTTTACTTTTCTTGCACAACAGATGAGGACATTTTCTAAGCCAGTGTTTATTTTTACTCTGTCTACAGACTAGAATTACTTGTAGAACTTTTTTAAAAACACCAATGCCCAGGACCCACCCAAGACCAAGTCTGAATCTCTGAAGGCTGGACCCAGGCATCAGAATTTCTTTTCATCTTTTTTTTTTTTTTGGCTGTGCCACGCAGCTTGCAGGATCTTAGTTCCCTGACCAGGGGTTGAACCCGGGCCCTCGGCAGTGAAAGCATTGAGTCCTAACCACTGGATTGCCATGAATTCCCCAGAATTTCTTTTTAAAGTTCCCCCAGTGATTCTAATGTATGGCCATGGATGAGAACCAAACCTCTTAGCACACACAACTGCGAGTCACAAAGAGATAAGGCAGTGATGAGAACAGTAGCCAGAGGAAGCTGACCCCAAATTTAGATTTTGCTACGGTCAATTCAAAGAGCAGATCCTTGCCCTGTGGATAATTAGGACTTGACTTGATAATTAGGATAACTGACTTGAGTACTATATTACATGGCTGAATACAGTGATTGCTTTAGAAACAAGGATATGATTCAAAACATAAGTTGAATAGGACTTAAAGATATTTTAAAGAAATTATTAGTCAAAGGTCTAATTTATTCACACTGTCTTCTTTAGCAGTCTATGGCTTAAGATGTTAGATATGTGCAATATTCTTTCCCCTTCCCTGCTTTTTACTGTATCTAATGCAGCAAACTCAAGGGAGGGGAGAAAGTCCTTGTTCTCTTTTTCTAAAAAGAGATTTCCCAAATGGCTTCTTGTGGTAGTGGGCCATGAAGAAGAGAAAGTTGAAGGTGATTAGGATCCAGGACACTGTAGGGAATCTAGACATTCTACAAAGAGAATGGGGCACCATTCTGGTGGGGCACCCAGGCCTTCAATAAAAAGGTAAGGTCTGGGTAGCCGAGATGTAACAGCAACGGGCCGTGGGTATTGCCTAATTGCAAAGGCACTGTGGAAACATTCTGCTTACGTACTGGACTCTGGCACAATATTTTGGTTGAGCTGAATTTTTCCATCACTAATTGCTTATGAGAATTTCCAAATTGAGCACTTCATTGCTCAAAAGTCGAAAAGTGACTGCAAAAGAACACACTTATGTTCTATAAATGGTACGATGCAATCATAATTTGGATAAATAGATATATACTGCTTTGGCCGCGGAAACCTTGACTAAATTGAATGGGATGTTGTTCATCATTTTCTGTAACATTAACATATCTTTCTGCAGTTCTGTCATTTCTTGTATACTTTACTTTATAAAATCTTATTTTGTTCAGATACTTATTCAAAACGATTGTTGCCAGGATCCAAACTGGCACTGGAAGAAAACTGATTATTTGCAACAAAAAGAGAAAAATATCGAATCCTAGGATTACATATAAAGCATTACCCCTCCTTCCAAGTGATTTAAAAATCTATGTCCTAAATCCCAATTTATTTTTTTTGTCAGATCCTTCAAAATTACCTGGAAATGTGAAGCAGCCTTTATGTAGTAAATTCTATCTTCTCAATGTCTTGATTAGATATTAGCCACTGACTGGAAAACGTGTACGTAATTTATTAGTGCCTGAACCACAATCTTAAACTAATTAGCAATGTTTCACCAATTATAACAACACCTTTTAAATGATGAACTACCATATAATTTCTAAATCACTATTTCTTTTTGACACCTTTCTTTTATATTAATGGTTTAATCCTGAAAAAAGTGATGTTTCTAAAACCCTGCAATTTGTTTTGAAATTCCTGAGCACTGAGCAGACTAATTTACCACATTTGTCTTTGAAACATTATTGCTTCTTCAAGACTTTGAACATTATACTCTATCTAAATTCTGTATTTCTATATTTACTGCTTATATATTATCTTCATTTTTAAGGTCCTCTTCCTTTGTCAGCAAGGGCATCTTTTTTAAGAGAAGTCATATATTTTTCTTTAAAGGAATTCCCTTTTTAAAATTTCCCCAATTCAAGAACTTACTGTTTAGGCGACAAGAACAAGAGGTTTACTGTAGAGAAATGAAAAGCTTATTTTAAATACTCGTAAAATATTGATATAGGATTCTTTCTTTGGATTGATATAATTATATCCTGTCACACTTAAAGTTGTTCCTGTGTACACAAGACTCATTCCCTTCTGGACTGCTTTCTTGCTTGATCTTCAAGCACTGCTCTCACAAAGAGGGAAAATGCCAGTAACTTCAAAGACGATAAACATCTTTACTTTGATAGTTAAGCAACAAGAAGAGCAAAAAAAGGCCAAGAGGAGAAAGAAAAAACGAAAGAAAATCCTTCTTGCAAAATCAGGTGTACTACAAAGCTCAATTAGTTCACACACTGAGGACACTACTTTTTATAAGTTTTTTTCTCCACTGGGAACAGTTTTCTGAGTGTCCCTCTCTCTGCTCTCCATCCCTCGAGTCTTAACCAGGTTTTTTCGTTTTTGCTTGTGAGAACGAAAAAAGTTGCAGAGGAAGGAATATTCGGTACATTTCACGGAGGGTATTCTATTTTCAGAAAGTTTTACCGTTTCCCAGGTGGCTCCCAATTGTTTCTAGACACACAGAGTCACTAGGCTCCCTCTAGACCCTTCTGAGAATCTATTTCATGAAAACTAGGAGTCCGCCGTACCCGCCCAAAATGGATCTACGCAGAATTTCGCGTTTGATTCCACGTTGTTTGTCGACCCACGAAAGTTCATCTTTGGACCACAAGTTAAAAACGTCTGTCTAGAGTTAAAAGGCAAGGAAACCTCTAACACCTTTCAAGGGGCTAAAAGACTCCCTGCACCTCCCAAGGCGAGTTCTGGACGCGGCCAGTGGGAGCTCGGACCTTGACCATGCGCCGGAGTAGATGTATCCCCGCTACGCACTGGCTTTAACCGGAGGAAAAGTTAACTTTTGGCTCCTTGCATTTCTCCAAAGTCAGTCCTCTAGGGCCCTAACCTAAGCTGGGCCAAGGCCTCAAAATCTGGGACCAGGCAAGACAGGTGTGTAAAGAAAGCCTCCGGGCACCACGCACGGGTCGCCGTGCACAAACCCGCCTGAAGGACCGGGGGGCCCGGGGCTCCCCGATGTACTTACTCCTGGTTTGAGTATAGCCTGCGAAGCCTCGTCGCCTCCTGGTAACGCGAGCATACTCCGAGCCACCCCGCGCAGGGTCTAACACTGACGCTCCCCCCGCAAACCTCAAGATCTCCGCAGGAGCGAGGCATCCCTCACGGGGCGTCCTTACCTTGGGGTTGGTCAGGAGCTGGTGCTCGTCGCTGTGCAGTAGCGCCCTGGAGTTGGACTCGGAGTTGTTCACGTAGACCTGGACGCAGGGGTACTGCGAGGTGCCCCTGCAGTCGGCGCCACAGGTGAAAGTGCACTCGAACACCTCGCCGATCTGCTGCACCGACAGCACCGTGCAGTTGGCCGCCGTGGCTTGCAGATCCTGCAGCGCGGGACTGAGCCAGCAGAAACCGAAGATAAAGAGCGACACGACGCCGGAGATGATGAGGAACAAGCCGAGCCGGATGCTCTTGTCCTCGGCTTCCGTGTACTCGTAAGCCACCCGGAGCTTCGCCATCGCCCCCCACTCCCGGCGGCAGGCACGTTACCCCCGCCCCCTCCCGCCCCCGGCGCCGAGCCCGACTGCCTCGGGCGGGAGGAGCCGCCGCCGCGCGACAGCAGGGGAGTGGGCGGCCAGGGGGAGCGCGCGAGAACAAAGGGGCCGAGGCCGGCGACGCCCCCGGCGGCGGCAGCGCCCCCCCACCTCCCCGCCCAGCAGCCGCCCGGGCCCCGGAGGCTCGCGGCGCTGCCGCGGTTTCAGAGCCTCCTGCACCCTCGGGCGCTCGGAGCGCTCGGGCGGCTCCTGCCTCCAGCGCCCCCTGCCAGCCTCCGCCCCCGCGCTTTCCCCGCCTCCCCCACCCCGCCTCCTCTCGCCCAGTGTCTCCCAGTCTCCATCGCCCGCCTGCCGCTGCTCCGCGGACTCGCCGGGCAGCTGCCCGGAGGGCAGGAGCCGCAGGGCTGAGGCGAGCCCGGGGGCTCCCCCGCGAGGGAGGCAGCTCCGCCCGGCCCCACCCGCCGCCGACCCGGGTCCTCCCGCCCCGCCCCGGGGCGTTTCCCGTGGGCGAGGGGCGGGCGAGCCCCTGGGATAGCGGTGGCTGGCGCTCGGGATTCTCGTTAAATCCCTTCGGAGGGACATCCGAGATAAAAGCTTAGGATCAATATAATTTAACCGGAGTGAAAGTTTAAAACACAAAACAAAAAACAAACGAAGGAGAGGGTGTAGCGCAAGTGAAGCGGCGGGAATTTTGAACTCCAAACGGGGATTGGTCAGCCACCGGGGAGAGTGAGCCAGCGGCCAGGCGGCGGGCGCTCCCGGGGAAACGGGCCGCCGGGACCAGCAAGACTTGGCTGGAAACCCCTGGGCGAGCGGCGTGCGCTGGGGGGGCGCCCCCGTGGAAACCCTGGCGCCAGTTCCCACGCTTGGGGCGGGAGCGCACGCGGCGGGGCGGGAGGCGTGACCCGCTACCGCCCCCTCCCCGCCAGCGAGAGCGGTAACGGTCGGGCCTCAGCGTCCCGGCGCTGCCAACCGCCCTGGCGCAGCCGGCGCTCCCTCGGCCCCAGCCCGGCCCGGAAGGCAGCAGGAGAGGAGTCAAACAGGCTGAGTCAGACGGAGTTTGCAGTGGAGGCAACGCACGTGGGGGCAGGAGCCTGCGACCGGCAAGACCCGGGAAACTCGCTTCCTGGGTCCTGGGTGGACCTCGCGGCAGCTTAGGTCTCCGGCTGCCGGGTCGACCCCAACTCAATTTGCCCTACGGCTGGGGCTGACTGAGTAGGGACCGGAGGAAACAAGTGCAGAGGCTTGCAGCCCTGGAAGGAGACACCACTTTCCCCATCAGGACCGTCCCCTCGCTCCCGGCCTCCCGAGAACAGGATCCTCTCTGTTCTGTCTCCCTCCTTAGGAGTCTTGCCACCCTTGGCCCATCCCGGAATTTGTAGATGAGCTTTCCAGGAGCGCTGTGCAAGGCGATAGCGGCGTGCAGACTCACTTTGGGACAGGTACCGTTCGTAGAGCTGCGTCCTGCTCTCTTAATTCTTCCCTCCACACCCACCTCCCCACCTCGCCCGCGCATACCTTCAGCCTCTATACTTTTCGTGACCTTTAAAAAAAAAAGTTAAGATGATCTTTTTCCAAACCACACTTCTATCAAAATATCAAACTTGGAGAACTATTTCGACCTACATTTTGAAGAGTCAGAATGTTCACTTTGCAAAATATATAAAGATATATTTTTCTTGACTTGCAAGTCCCAAATGAATATACTCTTAATTAAATTCAGTTATGTTCCTGATGAATATGGAAACACCAAGTCATGGAATTCTTGACTTCTCTTTCTTGGATTTCAAATGTTACTTTACTGGTATAGTACTTTTCAGCTGGAGTCCCGATCTGCTACTTTGAAGTACTCCTTGTCGTGGCAGGTAACAATATTTCCAAGCAAGGGGTAAAGCAAGTTTAATTACAGGAAGACCCTAAGTGTTTTTCTGAATAAATTAAGAAGGTGCAGGGTTTGGAAAACTTCCAAATCAGGAAGACACTTTGTACTTTAATACCTTTCAAGTTTTGAGAGACTAGATTTCTTTCCTTCTTTACCTAGGAATTATATTATTTTCTTCCCTTTCTGTTGGCATAAAGACAATTGTTAGTGGTTACACACACTACCTGAAAGGAAAAGTGAGTTTAATAGTTGAAGCAGCTTAACCTAAGATCACAGATTTTCAGCGTGAATCTTTTTCCTACGGCAGGTTATAATTATCTTCCTTTTCAAGAAGGCTAAAGCCAATCTAAGATCTGAGGCAGTGGTGAGCAAATAAGATCCTATTATCTTTTAAGATCTCATAGCTCTGATAATGCTGAGCAACTTGACCTTGAGGCAGAATTAATTCCTATAGCGTTCATAAAACACAGGGATGGGGGTGTCTAAAAATAATTTAATGAATATGATTCATTTTTCAATGATTCCAGAGCTCAAAGAGTTCTGTGAATGAACCCTTTGCCTCAAAATTGAAGCAAGATGGTCTTCCAAGTAAATCTAGAGAACAAACATCAGAAAATTCTGTCTTAATTTAACCTAAATTCTTAAAGGCTTTTAAATCCATTTTTTTCAAGTTCTGCATTTAGTCACTTTCCTTCTTTATAATTATTCTAAAAGTATTTGAAGAAACTGTTGCCATCTAGCCTTCTGTTCTTTAAACATTTACTTTTCTCCTCTTATTTCCTATTTTTAAATTAGCTTGCTTCTCTTCTGAACCTTTCATCATTTCATGTGTTTCTTATTGAAAGTGAAACACATCAAAAGACTTTCCAAATTTCTGTTTTATCCTTAATGGAACACTGTGTGTGTTATCAGTTTCATTTATTTGAGGTGGGGCTGCCTTTTCACATTTCCAAGGAAGGTTGGGTATGTCAGCCCCTCAGTTTCTGAAAACAGGTCACCATTGACTCTCTTAAGTTAGAATGGTAGTAAGAACCCCTGGGATGTCAGAGATGCTAAGCTCTGAGGTCACTGCGCATGTTGTTTCCCTTGGAGGGCAGAGGCACAGGAAAAAAAGAAAAAGAAAAGCGAGTCCTTTCTTTGCGTAGTTGTCCACCAGTTAAAATTAAGATTAAAACTGCAATTCTCAGAACCAGACTGACTTATTTGATGTACTTCATTGTCTACAACAATATTTTCAGGAGAATCATGGCCAAGCCTTGATGAAGTTCTTTTTAAAAGAAAAATAAAATCTATCTAAACAAGGACATTAAAACCATTGTTATTTATAGTTTGTTCTCATGATCAGTATTCTTCAAGAAGTTCTGTGACTGATGTTAAAGTTGCAATATACAATTTCATATGTATATATACTTTTATTGAAAGATTCTAAAAGGAATGATCATAAGTAGGGCTTTGGTATCCTAGGAATAGAAGGGAATTTGGAATGTGTTGAGAAAATGTTTATACATGGTTTTAAAAATTGGTACATTGTGAAGTTTTTCAATAACATACTGCTACTGTACACTTGGATAGCTAAAATATATAGGGGAGAAAATTAATACTGTATCATCACCTTTTCTCATTAAAATTCACATGCTGGATAGGTTTTAGACATTTGCAACGAGAATAACTAGGTAAGAATAAATATGAATGAACGCATGAGTGATCCAACAACAAAAAATATATAGAAAAAATTTATCTTTTCCATTTAGCTTATATAACTTCAGATTTTGTTATTGTCACAGAAAATTAAGTTTCCTTTTTATTTGGTCTTAACTTAAAAAATGCTTACAGTTGTACTAAATCGTTTCCAGCTTGCTGATATTAACTTTCTTGCCATGCTTCATTGTGAATGTTAAATATTTGTTATTAGCGTCAGAATTTTACATTCGAAATAAATTTCCTATGTGGCCACTATCTTTTCTAATTACATTTATTTTTTCCTATCCATAAACTTTACCTATTATATTGAGCATATAATTATTGAGGACACTACTTACTATTTCTAAATATTTATAATCATATTACAGCAGGAAGGGATCTTAAATATTACCTAGCTACATATTAAGCAGGAAAGAGAGCTTCCAAAGACTTTGCATTTTGTTTGAAATAGTAAAGAATGATTATTAAAAAATATTTTTTCAAAGTTCAAATTTGTTTGCATACAGCCTTTATCTTTGCAATTGAAAAAGAAAAGCAAAAAGCACAGATAATCACTTCATATTAGTAAATTAATAATACTGTACTGCAAGTGCTGGCTGGATTTCCTAAATTCTTGCCATCTGTCTATCATGTTAATGGAAGTGAACTTCTGTGGGAGGTATATATACATATATGTAGTAAAAGGGTAATCAGCTTTGAAATTGGAAAGCAAGAAGCTAAGAAATTCTGGTCTCAACATTGAGTAAATAGTTTATAACTGATGTTCTTAGATTGTTTCCTCCTCCCCATACAAAAGGTTTTGAACTAGAAGATAGTTTTAACATTTCATGATTTTTCTTCCAAGTTGATTTTGTTCTTCCCATGTTCTGCAAAAACTTGGGTATTACTCTCTAATGGCACCTAGTCCTGTTAAAGAGTCTTTTAATAATTCCCAAATATGGAGAGCACCTCCTAGTACAGTGACTAAAAGGGAGAGTGTTTGTCTTTGGAGAAATGGACCGACGCCTACTGAACACCTACTATAAGCAAATGCTCTAATTTAATCTTACCGTGAGATGAAGAGGAACAAGATTAAGTAACTTTCCAAGATTTCGCACGTATTGACTATGGCAGATTACAAGGCCCATTCTTTTTCTACTGTACTATGCCATCTCTAAGGAATTTCTGTATTTAATAAAAAAGAAATGTAGGTAATACAAGCAGATTTAAAATGTGCTTATATACTTATATTCAAGTATGGTTAGGCTTGATCAACATCCATATTGTGAAACCTGACTGAAGGGGGGAGCAGTGGGTAGAGAATCAAGGAGCTGATGATTTAATCTGATCCTCCTGTTTAATTTTACTCTGAAACACTTGTGTTGAAAATAGCTCTTTTTTAGATGCATAGCAAATATAAGTAGTACTGTTTTATGCAGGAGAGGGAGATTAAGTGTAGTATTTAGGTTTCAGAGAGACTTGTTAGAAATTCAAGCTATTCAAAGTAGAAGTAAACACAGGGAACAACTAGATGTTAATACAAGTCATTAAATAGTTCTAGGGTAGAAGAAAAGCCTATCCTCTTAATGCACGGAATCACCTAATACTTTTAATAAGTTTCCTTGCTTTTGCTTGGACACTTCCAGTGATGAAAAATTCATTAACTCCTGGGACTTCCCTGGTGGCACAGTGGTTAAGAATCTGCCTACCAATGCAGGGGACACGGGTTCGAGCCCTGGTCCGGGAAGATCCCACGTGCCGTGGAGCAAGCAAGCCCGTGCGCCACAACTACTGAGCCTGCGCTCGAGCGCCCACGAGCCACAACTACTGAAGCCCACACACCTAGAGCCCGTGCTCCGCAACAAGAGAAGGCACTGCAAGGAGAAGCCCGCGCACCGCAAGGAAGAGTAGCCCCTGCTCTCCACATCCAGAGAAAGCCCACGCGCGGCAATGAAGACCAAATGCAGCCAAAAATAAATAAATAAATTTATAAAAAAAAAAGAAAGAGAAATCCATTAACTCCTAATGCTACTCATCTGATTTTTGGACCTTTTAAAAATGTATGATGTACAATTTACTTTCTTGTAAATTGAAATCTGCCTTGCCATAACATCCATGTAAATATCCTTATTCTGCCCTCTGGTGTTACACAGGTTAAAGATAGTCTGCCTTACAAATAATAATCTGCCTTACAAACTTAAGATGTGGGAAGACAACTGTCATGTCCTTAGGCTCTTTCTTCTTATGCTCATCTTTAATTTCTTCAGTATTCTCTTTTGATGTGGTTTAGAAAACTACGGTCATATCCTTACCCCAAAATGCTAAGAAAAATAGATAATTCGAAGTTGGAAACATTCTCTAAAACTAGTCTGCACCTTTCTTTTCCATGTTATCTAGTCTAAAAACACTTCTAGGATGGTGGATTTTGTTGTTCACTAATTAACATTATCATTGCAAAATGATTTGGGCTCATATTTATTAGACAGAATTGGGATTCCAAAAAGTGATGTGCAAGTCAACTAATTTAATATTCAAATATTAAATCATTTAGAATAAGCTGAAAAAAATAATTTTTAAAAACAGGTATAGGGCTTCCCTGGTGGCGCAGTGGTTGAGAATCTGCCTGCCAATGCAGGGGACACGGGTTCGAGCCCTGGTCTGGGAAGATCCCACGTGCCGCGGAGCAACTAAGCCCGTGCGCCACAACTGCTGAGCCTGCGCGTCTGGAGCCTGTGCTCCGCAACGAGATAGGCTGCGATACTGAGAGGCCCGCGCACCGCGATGAAGAGTGGCCCCCGCTTGCCACAACTAGAGAAAGCCCACCCACAGAAACGAAAGACCCAACACAGCCAAAAAATGAATAAATAAATAAAGAAGCTTTCATTTAAAAAAAATAAATAAAATAAAAACAGGTATAATTTTCACTCAATAAAGGGACATAACTTGTTTTATATTTCAAGAATATTAGCCATTTGAAGATAATTACTTAAAACATTGAAAATAAAAAATCAAACATGTCTGACTCCTAAGAGAAATATTTAACAGCTCAAATTTTCTCTTAAGACAGACCGTTTTTCATGCAACTGTTACATATGGTAATTAAAACTTCATCTTAAAATAAATGTTCAGTATGTAACAGATTTAAAGGTAGCTTCAAAGCATGCTGGCTGCCCCAAATCTTTATTTTTATACAAAGGATGAAACTATTTATGTCATTCCTGCATGTATTTTTTTCCTCATTGAGCTATATATTTTTGAATAATCATCAATTTCAAAGTTCAATTTCAAAGTTTTTTCATTAAAAATGAGTATCCATTGAGCTGGTCCTAGAAATAATCAAGTTCACCCAGCCACTTGTTGACATCATAACACTCTTGAAATTTGATGCATTTCTTCCAAAATGTTTAAAGAACTCTCATGTGTTATTCCTAAAATTATCTTCAGTATATACTAGAGAATAGATTAGTCTGGAAGAAAAACATCACTTGTTAAAAGTTTTAAAAATTAAATTATGTGGTCAAAACGTTACTTAGGCTAAATACAAATGCATGGTAGCAGAACATTATGTTTCAGGATATGCTTATGAAAATTAATAAGAGAGTAGTTCTGATTCATAGTGAAAATTTCTGTTTGTTTTCCTCAGCTAGTATCCTCAATTGTTGCTTAAAGGAACTACCACTTGGGGGGCATAGGGCGTTTTATTTCACCTTCTCTAACAAAAATGTCGAAATATATTTGTGGTGTGGTAGAAAGAAGCCTATCAGGCCTTGGAAATGAAAACTTAGTTTTGCTATAGAGAAGGTAAGTAGGTTATTAGCTAAAGTATTTTGGCAAGTGTCAACTGGTGGTCATAAGCTATTAGACTATGCAATAGTTTGGGTTTTCAACAGAGACAGGAAATTATAACAATGAAGACTATCATCACTGTGCATTTTCAAGAAGTCATTCATTTAGGGACTTCCCTGGTGGCACAATGGTTCAGAATCCACCTGCCAATGCAGGGGACATGGGTTCAAGCCCTTGTCCGGGAAGATCCCACATGCCTCGGGGCAACTAAGCCCCTGCGCCACAACTACTGAGTCTGTGCTCTAGAGCCCGCGAGCCACAACTACTGAAGTCCGTGAGCCTAGAGCCTGTGCTCCGCAACAAGAGAAGCAGCCGCAATGAGAAGCCCGCGCACCGCAATGAAGAGTAGCCCCTGCTCGACACAGCTAGACAAACCCCGTGTGTAGCAACGAAGACCCAACGCAGCCAAAAATAAAATAATTAAAAAAAAAAAAAGTCATTTAAATGACCGAGGGAAAACTGTGGCAGACAACTGAAAATATTTAGCTTTTTAAACTGAATATTGAATTCTTATGATAAATATATCATTAAAATCTTGTCAGGTCGTAGTATTTATACAACAGGATGACTGGATTTTAAAAAAAGTTTGTTGATGGACATAGAGTTGATAATGCACATAGCTGCCCTTAGCAGTTTTTATGCATACAAATTGAAGTGGCAATCTAGCAAAAGTATTCCTAGGAAATAGCTAAGATTTGAGGGGGGGGGGGAAGCATCTTTGTTGTGTTATACTTGGAAATGGATTTAGCTCTCCTCATATTCTGCTCTAATAAATGCTACTGTAATAATGTAGTTTCTGCACTAGAACACTGGTTGATACAGTAGAAAGTATCAAGTAAAAATGCCCCCGATACACAGGAATGCATTATCCCAAGATCAACTTAGTTGGGTTTCACCAGAATTTTATTTTATTCTAGTTAATACTTATACAGTAGGCAAAGTATAGTTTAAGTGTAATTGGTAGTTCACTAACTTCAGAAATGACTTGTGACACTTAACTAAATTTTGTATTCTTGGCCTCTCCCTAGACATTCGAAAATCAGAGTATGTAAACATGAGGCCTAAAATATATATTTTAATATGTTTTGCAGTTGATTCTTATGCACATTGTTTGAGAATTACCGAACTAGAGGATAACTTTGACTCTGGTGAGCTCCTGCAGTGGTCTAAATCCAAACTGAGCTTTTTATAATCAAATTTAATGATCAGTTTTCTTTATGAATAGGAGGATTATTGCTTAATCTAATTTCTGTGATCACTACTGTGGCAAAAAACAGGAGATTGCACGCTAATGCAATGTATAATTTCAGGCTGAAATTCACCTCAAAATTAACTCTCTCTTCACTCCTTTGAATGTAGAACTACATACATAAATAAATGCGGTGAATATACACATACATATAATTTACTATTTGTTGTGCTTTAATATTTCATGTTCCTATTCCAAAATTAAAAAAAAAAAACTTGAGAGATGTTGTCTTAACTCTTTTTTGATTAAATTTCTTTCCAAAGATATTGCAGTAATTTAAAGTAAACCTTACCTATGACTCAGAGAAGAGCACATTTTAGACTAGGTCAGTGTTTTAAGTATATAATTTTTAGCACTGATGACATCTTCAACTTCAGGTAAAGAAGAGTATCATCTTAAAAGAGCTTAAGTTATCAAATCCAACGTTATTCTCAGTCCTCTGAATAGCAGTTGATAGTCATCTAGTTTCTGCTTGAACGTTTTTGCTGATGGAATCCTCACTTCATGAAGCATTTAATACCGTGGGATAGCACCTTAAAATAGAGAACCAAAATCTGTCTCAACTTCCACCTGCTGGTTTGAGACTTGCCCTCTTCTTCATCTAAGACCTTCTTATATTTGAAGACGGCTGTTAAGTCTCTCCTTAGTTGTCCACTGTCTCTTCTTCAAAGGCTACATCTCATCAACTAAATTCTTCCCATGCATGACATCTTTGAAATTGCTATGCATTTTGTAGTTGATTTCTCATACTTCAATTGAACTACTTTTTTTTCCTTAGTGATATAAAAAATAATGGTGTACCTTAAAATTGTTGGCAAATAGGTTTGCTGAAATACAGTAATCCCACTTAAACATTTTTTCAGTCAATGACAGGAACTCTTGAGGTCACCCAGTTCAACTCCTTACCTTATATACAGAACACTGTCCAGCCCGTCTCTCCTCGGTTATGTTGGATGAGGTTGAATTTAATGCCTTACAAACCAACTCATTTCAAAGTCTCAATTACCTCAGTTACATTTTAATATTGTGCTGAAATCTTTCTTACGGGTCATAGTTCTGCCCTGCAGTTACACAAATGAAATGTGTCTTTCACTGACAGCTCTTGAGTTTGATACTTGAAGACAGATACTGTTTCCAAAGTTCATTCTCTAATGCTAAACATTCCTTCTTCCTGTTTTTTTTTTTTTTTAATGATATTTTGGGGATACTCAAAAACCTACCTCATGATGCTATGATGAAGACAATGTATTAATGCATGTAAAACACTTAGTATGTTGCTTGGTAGCTAGAAGGCATGCCACATTCTCTTCTTCCGCCTTCCCCAGTCATGGCAGCTCTTAAAAGACAGCAGACTTCCTACCTTGTTCTGAGCACTACTTTTGTTAATGTAGTTGAAGGTTACTTTAGTATTTTTGGCAATAAAATCACAATTTACATTGATCTACATATGAACCACTCTTAAGCCATGGTATATTCCACCATCCTTTATTCTTTTAGAAACCAAAGTGTAAAACTAAGTAATTATCCTGGTGCAATATGTCCTATTTGATGTAACTTAAAAAAAAAAAATTACTGGGTTAGATTTAGATTCCAATTTTGACTTTCAATGTGTTTATTTGCTTCATCTCCTAGATCTGTCATTTATTCATGGTATGATCTAACTCACTGGTAACACTAGCACCAAGGAGAGAACCTTGTGACATGCCATTAGGATCTAGGTTTTAAAGACAATTGAGATATGTCTGGCTTATCTTATTTTCCAGAGACTTGTTTTAACAGAACCAGTTACTAAGTATTCCTATACCTTCGTTGTTAACTACACAGACAAATCATGGTTAAGAGAAAACGTTACAGACAGACACTCCCTTTCTTTACACACATGCACATTTAGGTTTTCAGCAACTTTTTTGCAAAATTGATGCTATCAACCAAATTTAAGTTAAAATAAGTGCAGCCATGCTCAGATGCCAAAGAATGGAAGATCTATGGTTTTGGAATGAAGGAGGATTCAGAGGGAAGGATCAGTTAGAAAGGGTAGAGTGGGAAAAATTTGAAAGTTTTGAAAATTAATTGAAAATACTTAAAAAAGATTCTCTTGAAAATGGAACTACAGCAAAAAAGTTATTTCAAAGCCAACTGCTTTAATCTGTACATTTTATTTTCAAATTAAAATTATCAATTTATACCAATCAACATGTATTTACCAAGCACCTACTGTGTCCCTAGTTCAGTGGCAAAAAGGAAAAGACCAGTTAAATGGTTTATATACTGTAAGAATTTAAATAAATTTTCAGTTCTTAAAATTTGTTATATCTAAGGAAAACTATCTGTGCAATTGAAAAATCCCTGAAGATGGAGTTTGTTATAGTATCACGACAAGAAGCATAAAATATATTTGAAACTAAATAGCTGAAAGCCCTTTCCTTTGCAACTAAATAGCTTTTGTTTCCAGAAAGCCAATTATAGTATAATCACAAAAATTATTTAACATAATGTACATGGCACTAGTTACATAGGGAAAAATTAAGATAATTAAATCTAAGAAAGAAAATTTGAAATATTAGTTTGTCAACTTCTGTACATGTACAATATAACCACAAGTTATAAAACCAAGGAATATAACAGTGTGTTATATTAAAGAGTTTAATATTGTATTTTAAAGATTTCAAATAGAATTTTAAAACTTGGATTTGGAGTCAAGAACATGGTAATTTCTGACAATTTTATTAACAAGTTATAAAAAGTTGGTTTACATATAAGAGTTTTCTCATTTTGATGATTCAGGGTAAATAGAATTCAGAAAACTGGAAAAGTGTGCACTTAAAACTTTGCATATGGCAGTTAAAGCAAACAGCTGGAAGCCAGACAACAAACCACTTGAGCTATTTTGTTTTTCTGAGTCATTCACACAGTACCTACCAGTCATGATGGTGGTGACACTTTATACTATTATGTTTATATTCATAAGAATAAAGATCCCCTTCCATTTTCTCTTTTCTTTCCAGCTGTTTCTTATGATTATGTAGGAAAAGTTACATTTTACGAAGTAAATTATTATGAAAAAATGTAACCTCTTTTTAAGAAATCGATTTCTGGATTTAACAGACGTCAAATTACATATGTGTTCTGTGAAGTTTTTTTGCACAAAAGTTAAACTAGAATTACATAAGTTCCATTTTCCTACAGAAGAGATGCTTTGGTTTAAATCTAAAGATTAAAAAATCCTGATATTTTTATGTCAGTTTCTCATATCTCAAAATATATAGAAAAAGGTAAATTTAAGTCATTTTATATTCCTGATATACAAATACAGCAAGGTCATAAATGTTTCATTTTCAAACATGATTTGGTAGATGTCAACAACTTCCACTCTTCATAGAAAAATACGTTAAAAATGAAAATTTAAAGAATCAAAACTCACTTTTTTTTTTTACTTCTATCTCTAGTTCTGCTTTCATAGCTTCAGTCTTCAAACATTTTTAAATATAGTATCTTTAGATGGAAAAGAATCCATCAACTTGTATGTGAAACAACCAGGCGATCAAATTGAAGGGGAAGTCTACCCCACTCCTCCTCTTTGGCTTACCTTAATTTGCACATTACTTCTTTAAGATATATCTCAAAGGTCTAACAAGAAATATCTTATACACTTCTCACAAAAGCAGAGTATTTTGATTGGGTCTCAAGAGTGTTCAGGAAGTTTTATTTCTAATGCTGCCATTGTTCATTTAAAAAATAGTTTTCTCTGTTCTGAACTTGGTTAATACTAAGAATGTCTACATTTTTAACCTACAAGTGAAACGGTATATGGTTCCATTAAATGACCTGTCAAAAGCTGGAAAAAAAGACTACGTTTTAAATTGTTTAGTCACACCGTTCAGTTGTAAAACTTTAGGTTGGTTTTTCTCTATTTTTCATGTTGAAGAAATAATTTCACAATTTCAAATCAAAGTCAACACTGCAGTGAGGAGAGCTTTTCTACTTTATTACAAAGAGAAGAAGCCTTTATGTGGTCAGAAAATACAAGATTGATCTTTTTTTCTCTTCCTATGAAACGCTGCTGTTCAAACAGCCAGAGTGAATTGTCTCAGTTCACTTCTTTAAGTCCCATCACATTCACTTGGGTATGGATGTCCTTGGCTGCTGAAAATCTGGCCCTTTAGTGCACAGGGCGACAAAGTCCCCTGACCAGCAGTTCCAGAATGTCCCATTTTCATATATTGCATCCATGCACACCTCCTAAAAATGAGGTACAGCAGGGCAAACATTTTCCAAAATAGATGTCATATATATAATATATACACATTCGTACATACATACCTTTATTCATGTGATGTCCAAAAATTTAAAAAAAATGTACACATTTATTACAAAATCGTAACAAAGACTGGACAGTGTTTTGCTCATTCTGGAAAGATGAAGCTCAGTAATAACACAACCCTGGAAACCATCCAGAGATTGTGGCAATATCTTTCTTCTAAACAGTCATATATTCTTGCGTTAAGCTTGGCGCAACTGCCTTTCAAAAACAGAAGGGGAAGTAAAATGAAGGAAGCAGACCTTGCTCATCTTTCCAAATGAAATACGAGAAGGATCTTCACATAAAAATGCACAAACATTTCTTATTTTATTACCAAATAGTGCTACAATGAACAATGCAAATTTTGTGGTCTAATTCTGTTGAGTCTTTTGTGGGTTTTCTTTTTTACATTTTAGAAACTAAATGGTAAACTTCTGTCAGTGTACTTGCTTGTCTTTACAGACCCAAGTCTGTCTGCTGGCAAAAAAGAAAATAAATGAAAAAATTCAGACCCTGCTCGAACTAGAGAAAAACAAATTACAAATTTAGTTGTTGGGCAGCACATAATTAGTAAGGCAGGACCTCAAATGGTGACCCTTTGCGTAAGCCAATTGCCAGATCCTCAAGGAATTAAAACCAGGGTGCCTGAGCCACATCAGTTCTGCAGTTATGTTGAGTATTGTGCTGAGACAGCCATACCCCAAGAAAAGGGAAGTCTTTTTTTAGAAGGCTTGCTGAGCAGGGTTGTAGTTGAAGGTGGATGGCAGGTGAGGCCGTTCTTCTAATTTGTCATATTCCAGATGGAACTCCTATAAAACCAAATTTAAAAATTTAGATGATTTCCTTTCCATCTGATCTCACATTTTTGTCAAAATATATTTTATTTACTATACAAACAAAATAACTACAGGTATGAGAATGAACAGAGATATTAACAACTCTTTTTTCCGCTAAGTAAAATATAACTTGAAGAAAAATATGCTGTAGTTTCTATCTGATAAGTACAAAAATGTAGACTTTCTGCATAAAAGCCAGAGACTAGTCATGAACATTTATTTTATGACACACAAATTCTATGCATTTTTTTTGCTCAAAAATAAAAGGTTGAAGGGAGCAATTACTATATCACTAATAAAAAGCACTGAAAATTATACGATATTTAAAGTAAAGCTACCTTCAATGAAGTATAAAACTTAAAATTTTACTTTTTTTTCCATGAAAAAAGTTTAGAAATAAAGGATTTTCCAATTTGTCTTATCACATGTTTTTTTAAAAAAAGCAAACAAAGTTATTCTAAACTTGTTATCTCGGGAAAACAATGAATTTAAAACTCACACATCTCCAGACTTCCCATTTCACAAACCCAAAACCCTGAAAAGATGTAACTGCCACCCCAAACTAGACAGTGGTTTTGCTGTAGGCACATCTGAAGATGAACTATATAGCTCATTTTAATTAAACTTTCAAAACACTACATGAATTTTAAAATTTAAGAATGGTGAAGCAAATTCTTCATGATACTCCCCCAAGATCAAGAGGTGCAGAATATAACTTTGTATATTAAAAAAAAGCAAACCAAAAACATACCTTTTTAAAATCCAAAACCTAGAGGTTTGAAAATTACTAATTCTACAACCTGAATTCAAGTAGCACAAACTATCTCAGTTAATCCCATTTAAAACACTATGAACCGTAATATGTATTATGCACTAAAGAAAGCCCACAAGTAATGTTAGTACCATGGCTTAACATATTTCACCTTAACTGTCTTATTTCAAATTAATCCCATAGTAGATGTTTCCATTATTAAATTAAGTGAAAATTTCATTATTAAATTAAAATGAAAACCTAGGTCATGATTAAATTTTGAGATATAAAACCAAGTATTTAGAATTTAAGGATATTACAATAACAATTACAGAAATAGCAGGTATAATTTATCAGAAGCCTAATATGTGTCAAAACTAGAGACAAAGCTAAGTTTATTCTCATCTTTGTAAGCCTGTAAAGTAGATATCGTTATCTTCATTTTTGCATTGGAGGAAAATGAGGCTCACAAGTAACTTGCCCAAATCATACAATAATTGGCAGATCTAGGATTAGGATCCAGATCTGTAGGATACCAAAGCACATGATTTTTCTAGTATAACACATTATTTTTAATATTTTTAGCCCAAGATCCAAAACCAAAACTACTTAATTACACCCCTATCCATAAATAATGTTGAAAAAATTCAGTCCACTGACAAATGATGATAAAGAAGGCACCCTGTGATGACTTTTAAAAAGTTCACTTTAGAGTTAACTAAGGCACAGAGCTTCTTTGTCAGTAAAAACTAGCAAACACCAGAATCACCATCACAATCACCATAGCCTCCTTAATGCATTGTGTAGGCACCTCTCCCTCTCTCCCTGCTCTGTCCAGGCTTTAAAAGAATTTTATTGCCTGGCTGAAGATAAATATCTATATTAGTGGAGGAAGTATCTTCTTGCTGTAGCATTCTTTTATTAAAATTGGCTAATTTTAGTTCTAAAATATGTGTAGTTATTGGGTAAAAAGTCTATTTGTAACTGACAAATCATATACTCCACTAAGTTATATAAATTAAAATTTTCTTCAGTTGTCTTATCCTCATCATTGTGCACTGGTGAACTACACTGTATAATCAGAATTTAAACTAGAGTAACTTCACCAATGCACACAATTCCCCCCGCTACATATTAAAAAAAAAAAAAGATCAGTTTAAACCTAGGGAGCATAAATATTTTAATATGATAATTAAGAAAATCTCAAAGACCTTATATATCAGATTCAGAATCAAATTTTGTCTCCCATTTTTTTAAATCATTTTTTTCTCTTCTATGTATTTTCATTCTTCTTAAAAGACATAAAGCTTACAATCCATTTGCTCCCTAACTCTGATTACTGATAGTATCTTTTTTACATGTTTATGTTATATGTACACACACAACACATACCACCACACACACACACCTTTGTATAATCTGTAGGGGCAAGAAGTGTGTCTGTTTTGTTTATCACTACCTACTACTGAGAATACTACTGAGCTGCCAGGCTCCCAGGGGGTGTGTAATTAATGGCTGATGAATCAATGAACACAAGTTTTCTTCATTTGTTTTAGGAACAGAACACAAATTTTTTAAATATTCAAAGATCAGGTATTAGAAGTTCTATGTATATATTTGCTTTAATGGAGAAAAGATTTTTAGATTACAGTTTAATGGTTTAAAGCCTAGAAAGAGTTCTAGGTATAAAAAATCACATTTATAGCAGGTTATGATATGATAAAGAATCCTAAGCATTAAAAATCCTATTCAGTGTTGGACCCACAAGGTGAAGTCAGACTGAAAGAGTTCTGAAACTTTTAAGTCTTTAGTTTGAGAAAGCTATTGATAATAGAGGGGGAACTTCTATCACCTAAAAATTCTCTGTGGATAAAATTATTTTAAAAATCTTACTCATTGAGACTATATATATTATAACAAATTTTTAAATTAATGGGATACTGAATTATTCTAGCTGAATTACATATAGGATAGACCACATAGTCTGCTGACAAATCAAGATTATCTAAAAGAGAATAAGCAAATACAGTGTCAAAATTTTTATGTACATACATTATTGACATACAGGAAATTCTTTATATAAATAATGGGCTGAATCCTATAACTCACAGAATTTTTAGGGGATAAGGAATACTTCTGATTTAAATGATCTAATCCCTTACTTAAAATTACAGTTCTTCAATTCTCTGAAAATATTAAGTTATTTGCAAAAGTGAAAGAACCTCATACAAGTGAGATTAAAGACCTGATTATGGTCTAGATCAGGTCAATACTTTTCAATGATACCATGATAACATCAAGCTATTACTTAAAATACTAATTCATACTGAAGGCTTCTTATGAGTTGAAGCTATTAAATGCATGTTCTTTACCTGTGAATTATAAACCACAACCACTTTACAGATGGGGACTTTGACTTGGGACATGGCACGTCAATGGATTTTCTGTAGTTTGATGAAGTCTGTTAATAAATATACTATGGAACTAAATTTCTTAATTCCTAATCCAATTTCTGGAAAAACACTGAAAACATCCTTAAAAAACAAAACAAAACAAACAAAAACTCAGAAGCCTTTGTGAAAAGTTTATTCTGTGAATATAACACAACTTAAAAGTTTTAAGTCCATGAATTCTTTAAATATAATCAAAAGAAGTGAGCTGCATATTAATACTTGATAGAAACCAATATTTCTGCTTGCTTTCATCACTATGAAAATAATTTTGTTGAAGAGTATCAGCACAAGTGGCCAGTAAATTACCTTAAGATTTTTCAAAAATAGTTTAATAATAATATTTCTCAAATTTTATTTTCCAACTTCACAGCTAAAAATTTTAAAGGTAAAAGTTAAGACAAAAGCTCAACTGTACATAGGAGAGATCAGATAAAATTAGGTAAAATTATTACTTTATGCACGCGCACACACACACACACACATATAAATAATTTTCTTTAACATGACATTTACCTGACTGAGGAATTGCTTTTGTGGGAAATTAGGGGCCTTATTAATGTTCAAGTTGTTTCTGAATATTTAATTTTATGGTGAGAACTTAGTTCTGGGAAACTGATTTTTTCACTTAAGTTGATTTCTTCACAGATACCAAACTAAAATTCAACTAAAATTACCCATCTATCTATTATTGCAAATACCTATTTCTTTTTGTACGTATGTTTGGAATAATTTATGATGATATTGAGCAAAAAGCTTCAACTGAATAGAGAAAACTTCAGTCATTTACTATTAGAATTTTTCCCTTCCAAAGATACTCTTTCTCTCCTGAAGAACCAGGTTCTCAAACTATGAAGCCAAAGACCAGCATGATCACTGGCATCACCTGGGAAGTTGCTAGCAATGCAAATCCTCAGGTCCCATCCACAGACTTGCTGAACCAGAAACAATGGAGGTATGACCCAGCAATTTGTGTTTTAACATGGCCTCCAGGTAATTCTGATGCAAGCTAAAGGTTGAGAACCACTGACCTAACCTAACAACAAGCAGAATTTTTCCATCTTGGAAGAACAGTTAACAAGCTGTAATAATAATGATGATAAAAACAACAGCAACAAACTACCACAACTACTCTCCTGTATCAAATACCCAATATACGCCAAGCACTGTACTCAGTGTATATGTGTGCCTGTGTAATATCAATTAATCTACATGATAAATCAGGAGGCAAAAATCATTTTGATTTAAAAGATAAGGAAGCAGACATGGAAAGGAAACTTATACAAGGTCCAAGTATGAATAGCAGAAACAGGAGTTAATTTCAAATCCTGATACAAAAAAACTAAGGTTTTCTACTTCACTACATTTCTTAAAGAACAGGTAACATACACAATGTACTGTATACTATTTGTAATTAATTATTTATTACTTATTTCATGGGTCTACCTTTTAAAGTCAAGACATGCATATTAATTAGAATTGTTAAAATAACTCAAATACAGTGTAGGGTGGTATACAGTGTAGGGTGGTATACAGACTTGGTCTGAGAAGCAATGACATTTACCATTAGAGAAACACGCAAAAGTAATAATAAAAAAAGATTTAACCTTTTGTATGTGTCTTCTTTTGGGCGTTTTGGTTGGGCTCAGCCTTTCTATTTCTTTTTCATGTTTTATATGAAGTCTTCTTGTGATGTAAAATTTTGTAATAATTATTACAAAATTATTTTTGTAATAATTATTACACTATCTTTTTAAAATGTTTTACTCTTTTATCAGTTTAGTAAAGCTGATTAAAAAAAAAAACCCCAAAACCCCAAGCCAACAACTAAAAAATTACCCAATGAACTGAAAAGAAATATTTTTTTTCTGTTTAAATTTAATAAAACCAACAAAACTAACTCTTTAGTTTTTAATCCTAAGCCTCATCAATGGAAAAGGCATTCAGAGAAATCCTGGAGTTATGAAATCAGATAATGTGAGTTATATTTTCTTCTAGGTAGACTAAGTACATACATAAGGAACTAAACACAAATGTGTAATATGCTATGACACTGATGCAAACTGTTCACATGGGACAGTTAGAAAGGTGTTTTTGTGAGGAAAAGTTGCAAACCAAAACAACTTTTTCCACTGGCCTCTTTCCCCAAATATTCAGCATACTAGTCAAAGGAACAATCATGATTAATGCTTGCGATTTTCTTTCTTTATATCACTTGCAAATAAAAACTCAAGCACATTTCCTGCAAAGAGTGCAAGTGTTTAAAAAGCCTATATACTGGTTTTATATGAAAAAATATATATATTATATAAAAATATATATAAAAATATATTTATACTGGTTTTAGGAAAAATCTCATATTTGCTTAAAGTAATAATAATATAAGAATACATGACCGGGATTGCAAGAGGGTATCTTTATTTTACAACTGAGTAGACACAAAAATATTTCAAATGTTACCAAGGCTTGTGAAAAATTACAAAATTTCTTACCAAATTCAATCAGTTTCCTAAACTACAGGTAAAATGAACTGTTTCCAGATACTCTCCTAGAGTTTAAATCAAGCCAAGGAGGTGGAGACCTTTTAAAAGACTCAGCAAATATCTGGCACATTATTGGAATGGATGTACTGGTACATATAAACAGATAAAAGAGGACACTTCTTTTTAAAATCTAGATTTTTAGTTACACATTTGCACATGGAAAAAAATATACCTTAGCTACTTTCCTCCAGTTAAGACAGTCAAAGAAGTAATATGTTCCCCTCTCATATGTATTGGTTTTCATTGTTGGCTCCATGCCTGGTGCCCTGGTAATCCATACTCGTTCTTCTTTGTGGTATCTCCAATCACGGTTAAAACTTCAATTTTTAAGAGAAAAAGACAATTAATTTTTTCCTGTGGCTCACATCAAACATTTTCTACATTTTGTAAAACATTTTTCAGAAAATAGTCACACATAAAATACATAAATATTGATGCTTCTTTTCCCTGATTTTTGTTATTAAATACAACCTAGTAAAATAAATATAGGAAAAGACTTTCTTAATTTGCCCCAAAACCATACTCTTTAATTAACACACACATCTTTATTTAACTGAAGACATTTTTTATGCAAGCGAAACAAGATCTTAAAAGCTCTATGAGCAATGTGATAAAAACTTTGGCAGACCAAAGATACACTGTGTTCCAGAAACCTCACTCCTTTCTCATTCTTCTTAACATTCAATAGAAATTAAGATACCTATTAAAACAAACAAAACCCCCAACTATTTGGATTATTTTGTAAGAAACTAAATACAAAGTCTATTTGAATTAACTACATAAATTCACATAAAATTTGTAACTATGATGAAAAACCTCCATGCAAACAAATACCTTCCTATCAATACAATGAGGGGTTATTTTAGACATATATTTTATTTTAGACATATATTTTTTATATATTTATATATTTTTAGTCATAAATAAGATATGAGACAGAACTGCCAGTGATGAATGAATGAATGACTGATGAATTTATTTACTTATGAATAAATTAAAAGGAACAGGTAACAATTGCTATCTTACAAAAAATGAGGGAAAACATGGAAAAAAACATTCTCAATTGAGAAATAAAAAACAATTTATTATCAACACAGTGAATTTTACATTTTAAAGTATCTGATCCAAGGTCATTTATAGAAATGTTAGTAGGAATATTATAAAATACTTATTAAATCTATAAAAAGGTCTCCCAATCATTACATTGTAAGTTTTTAGTAACAATTCACTCTACAGTAAACATGATTAATAGAATAGTCTACTGGTAACAAAATGTTACCACCTGGACATATAAAAAATGACACAAAATTTTTATTCTTAGAGCATCAGGTAAAAACAAAAATGCTCAGAAAAACAATGTATTCAATGGACCAATTTCTTAAGACTATTTAAGTTGGCCAATAGGCTTCTGATAATGAATGTGGACTTTATCAATATTTCAAAATACACAAGAAATATGCACAGTGCCTTGCCCATATAATGCTCGATAAATATTTCTTAAATGATGAAATTCACTGTCATTAACATATGTGGTTCCACAAGGAGTAAGATGAACCACACCTTATACTTCATATTTATAAAAATTAGATTCACCACACCCATGAATCAAGTTGATTCTGTCTTCTTATACATTTACAGTTATTTAAGTTTGGAATTATTTTTATGTATACAGTGATTATGAAGACATGGTAATATAAGGTTTCAATCTAAATTAATTTTTACTAAATATAAAAAACTTAGATTTCTTGATGAAGAAATAGTTCCACTTTAAAAACAAAGACAAAAACTACAGCCACCATCATTTTAAAAAATGTTTTTAGAATAAACAATATCCACTATAATACAAAAGTTTTAAAAAATACTTTGAACATACAGCTCTACTGCAGCTAAAAGTTGTAATACGTCTCCTCCATTCATGTAATAGAGATAGAAGAGAAGGTCTTCTCCGTATCGACCAAGTTTTATTGCAGCCAGCTGGAAAAGAAATAAATTATTCTGAAATGTAAAATGAGTTTGAAAATCCTAACATATAATTGATAGCACTAAAGTAAAAATGGAAAGATAAAACAGAAACCCCTCTTTGTAGCAGATAACTGTTATTACATGATTACAAAGGTACAGTTATATAATTCTAAAGGGAAGTTTCATCATTTAAATGACTAAAGTCATTTAATAATTATTTCTGATACATTTATTTTAGGTACTAATAGGGGGAAAAAAGCTAAATAAAAACTTCTAAGCAAGACCTAACGCTGTCTTACTGGAGGTGTTTATTAATACTCAATGTGGCAATAGTGGAACACTGTGCTGCTCAGAGATGCAGGACTTACATTCAAGTCTTAATTTCATTACTTACTAATATGACCATATCCAAGTTATTTAATGTCTCTGAACTTTCAGTTATAAAATGTAGTCAACGATACCTATAAGGATTACTAAAAATGTAAATGAAATTAAGTGACACTGTGAATGCACCTTCTGTAGAGTGCCTCACAGAAGACTTAAAAGAAATAGTAACTGAATCTACATCTGACAGTGATTCACAAATCGATTATGTACTTTAGCAAATCACAGTTAAGTACAAAAATCATAAAGGGATAGTTCTTTATTTTGTTTAAATGGATGACGAAAAGATGACTGCTTTACATGTCGCTCCACAAAGCAGAAACATAACTGCCTATCAAACTATCAAACACAAGTTCAATAATCTCAAATTCTCACAGTAAGACAAATCTTTATTAAAAGCTCACTGAAATGAAAACATTCTTCTCTTTACCTAGTCCTGTATCTAAATGTTTAACTGTTGTTACACACTCTCTGAATGTTATTTTTCTGTCCATTCATATTATCCCCATTCAGGCAGCAGTCTTGAATGTGACAAATTCTCCTAAATTATTATTTCTTAAACTGGCATAAGAAAAGGTTCTGGAACCCTCAGGTAATTGGAGCAAAAAATGAGTGCTATAGTGGAGGTGGCAGCAAATCATACAGTCCACAGACAGAAAAAACTAGCTCTCTCTATCTCGTATTTCTTATCTTCCATCTACTCAAGTATTACAAGACATGTCGAGAAATACGTGTATCTCTTTAGTTGCCTGTCCACCACATCAACAACCGTTTGGCTACACAACTGCATGGCACAGACGCAGAACGCTGTCATTTATATATATTTATATTATACATACTTATGCACCTAAGTATAACACAAATATATCATTTTTAACAAACTGTATCTATCCTTTCACATAACCAAAATCTAGATACCATTCTAACAAAATTGAACTCTCAACGCTTTCCCCTAAAGCAAAAGTGTTGTTTTCTTTCTCAGGAAAAAAAAAAAAAAAAGATTAAAGTTCTAATCTGTTAATAGTTATTTTATAACTAGAAATTCAGGTAATTAAAACACAGAAAAAGATGACATTAAAAAGTCAAAGATTACAGTTTTAAAATATATATTTTTTCATTAAAAACATTTTATCTGTAAACATAAAATGAGAATATCAGAAGGAAATTCATCAAATTTTCCAAGTTACTTTATTCCCATCAACTGTGGTTATGATTGTACTGTTACTAATAACTATAAGAAAGATTTTACTGGTCCTGACATTGTTTTTAAAATATTTTTAAAATATAACCCAGACCTCACCAAAACACAGGATTATAAACAAAAATAGAAATTGAACTGTTACATATAACTGAATGGACATACAAAAGCATACCCCTGAGACCACTGCTAAATATTTCAAAAATATTATGCTGTCTGAACTGCAAAACAGCACCTGAAAATAGATAAGTTCACGCTGAGTAGAATAATAAACTACACTCACCTTATCCCTAATGTGAATGTTCGTTAAGTACTCAGATGGAACATGGAAGTCTGGATAATAAAATGAGAAAAGCCTTATTAACTGATTCTCAGTTACAAATATATTTTTTAAAGGTCTAAACAAAAATAGATTCTCCTACCTATGTCTTGAGGTCGACAAGGTGAAGATGCCCAGGGTGATGCAAATTTGGGGTAGAGATTTCTGAATAAGGGAGAAAAAAAACATTCTGAAGTCCAAAGTAGAAAAAGAGATTTCTAATTTTATTTCAGCAAATCAGGAAAAACAACGACTTCAAATGTAAAATGAGCATCTTTAAATTTCTAATATCTTTTCTTGGTTTTACTATGACTTATACAGCAGGAAACCGAAACAAGGTTAAAAAAACATACATACATACACACACATATCTGTATGTGAATTATTACTTCAACTCAGAATGCTTTAAATTCATTAATACAATGAATTAAAGTAAAATTACTTTCCCATTTATATGGCCAGAAAAAAAATATCAGTAATTATTAAAAACCAAAGCTCAAATTCAGCAAACACTTACTGAGTGTCTATTATTATATGCCTGGCACTAGCATGCTTATACATCAGCAAACATAACAAAGACCACTGACAACGTGAAGCTTACTTTCTGGTTGATGATGGTGGATTGGGAGGGAGGCAGACAAAAACAATTTACGTAATACATAGATAATATTCCATGTTAGTGGTGGGGTAGGGAGGGAAGATTAGTTGCATAATTAAATAGGGTAGTCAGGTTAGGGCACATTTAGAAGGTCAGGTCTGAACAAAGATTTGAAGGATATGAGGGAGATAACCATATCTGTTATCTGGTAGAAAACTACTATAGTCAGAGGGAACTGCTAGAGCAACTAATGCAGAGTTATGACTGACATGTCTGACATACAGCAAGAAGGCTAGTGAAACTGGAACACGGTGAACAGAGGGAGAAGCTGTTACGGTGTAGGTAGAGGAGAGACACAGATCATGTCTGTACAGATTAGTAGGCCTATCAAGATTTTGGGTTTTTAATCATAATAAAACTGCAAAACCTTACTGTGTATTGAGCAGAGAATGAACTTATTCAAAAAGGACTGTCCTGGCTGTCATATGAACAAAAGATTATAAGGGGCAAAGGGAGAATCAGAGACACCTGGTGATTGGCTAATGGAGTAATCCAGGCAAGAGAAGATGGTGATTCAAACCAGGGGGGAGCAGTTAAACGTAGTGAGAAACAGGGAATTCCCTGGCAGTCCAGTGGTTAGGACTTGGTGCTCTCACTGCCGGGGCCCTCAGGTTCGATCCTTGGTGGGGACCTAAGATACCACAAGCTGCGAAGTACAGCCAAAAAAAAAAAAAAAAAGTGAGAAATAATGTAGCAATGATTCCACTATGTCAGACGTTACTGACTGGTTAAGGAGAAGTTCCCAAAAGTAACTGCTGAATTTAATGACACAAAAGCAGTTTTAGTAAAATGGTGAGGGCAAAATCCTAAATGAAATGGGTTTAACAGAGAATAGGACAAATAGGAGATACAAAGATGGCTCTCCTGAGGAGTTTTGCTCCAAAGGAGAATAAAGAAATGGGGGGGGGGGCAATAACTTACAGAATAAGCTGGATCAAGAGAAGGTATCTGTTAACGTGGAAGAAGTAACAGTGTATTTGTATGCTGATGGAAATGATGCAACAAAGTGCAAAAAATTGTTAGATCCATATCTTTGAGTTTTCAAAGGTTTTAGGTAGAAAGCATGGATCAACTATGGCAACAGGGTGGAAGACAAGAGTAAGGTAGATGCAGATGGTTGTAGGTGACTGATTTCGTGGCAGGACTACGCTGACACTCTTCTGATTGCTTCCTTCGTTCTTAGTAAAGTAGAAATAAAAAGCAAGGTCACCATCTGACACTAAGCACAGGGGAAAAGGTATTAGGGGTTTGAAGAGGCAAGTGTAAAACAGTTGCACAAGAGAACAAAAGAATGAATGGAGTAGGCATGACAGCTTGATTATGGCTGGCAGAATTAAGGGCTCATTCTTGAGGTTCCTGGCCATGAATCTGAAGTGAGACCAGGCAGTGAAGTTGTGTATTTTTCTCTAGCCAGACTTAGTAGCACAGGTCAAGAATGGAATAGGCAGATATAACCAGGGCTGTAGTTTTTGCCATGCAAGTATGACAAAGCAAGAGAGGGGCAAAGCAGTCAGGGGTCTATGTAAACAAGCCATCATGACTGACCATAGAATTTAACTGGAGAAGAAGGAAGTGAATTCATCTAACGGGAAGAGAGACAGGGATGCTGAGGAACAGTAAAAAGGTACAAGAATCAGTGGGATGAAGGTCCCAATGGAATCTAATGATTACAGGAGCCCACAGTAGAGGGAGAGAAATGGAAAACAGGAAGTGGCATGGCAGCACAATCTTACAGAGAAACTGAGGTTACCAAAAAATGACGAAGTCAAAGGGATGACTAAAGAAGCGAGCAGCTGAGGTATGATGAAGGGTAAGATTTTTGGAGGAGAGAAATTCAAGAAGCTGGGATTTCAGGATTTAGGAAAGACCATATATGTGTATTTCGAAACTGCTAAATTATAAGAGGAATATTACTATAAAGTGAGAGTGATCCAGGAACTAATATAAGAGGGAATGACCCAAAGAGTCAGCAAATACCAGCAACAATGAGTGGCAGCAGATGATATAATTTGCAGACATGAAATTAAAAACTGCAGGGAGGTATTATACACAAATGTAGGGAGAAAAGAAAGAAACTTACTCAGGAGAGTTCAGATTGAGGCCTAATGTTGTTAAGTCACTTCCTAATGCAAGATGTACCATTCCTGGGTCTGTCTCTGCTGCCCTGATAAATGTTAACAGGCCAATCATTCCAAACTGGTCTGTCACCATCCCTTGGGGAATGTTAGTAACCCGACCTGGATAAGAAAAACATAGTCATTTTTATCTTTGAGGAAAAAGTAAAAAAAGTGAATTCTATAATATCTTTGATATATTTTATAGAGTCCCACCATCAGGTAACACCTGGATCCCTTTTTTCTGCTGGTTATTATTTTGTGTTGTTGAACTTTTATCTCCAGGGAATTTGGGTCCATCTGTACTTGAAGTTGTCTTCCCAGATGTATTCAAATTCTAACATGAAAAAAATTAAATGTGACATTAAAATTTGTTATGTGTAAAAATTTCAAGTTCATATACTAGTACTTTTCTATTCATTTTTTATTATATTTAAGTTGGTAGTAAATTATTACCTGTTTTTCAAGTTCTACATGAAATTTTTTGTTTCCACAACTGTGCCATGGTATACAAATAAATCCTGTATTGTACATATTTGAGTACTTAAAGGACAAGAAATATATGGAAAATATTCTTATTTATCTCAGATCTTCAGTCACAGACAAAAAAACCTCTCTATCTCAGAACTTTTTGTTTTGGGATACACTTGAAGTTACACTCCTCAATACTTTATTAGTATTTTTAGAAGTATATTTTAGAAGTATATTTAGAAGACAAACTAAATATAGTACATTACCTAAAATATCACCATAAAAGCCTCCAAGATAAGTTAGAAAATATGAACTTATTATTTTTATTTAATTTTAATTATGAACTTTTAAAATTCATATTTATTTTAATTCTTACCCAATAATCTTCTTTTATCAATTATTTTAACAATATACAACTCCCATCACACACACAAAAAGCTATTTTCAGTGAAATGTGGAAGAAATAAACACACTCGTTAAGTCAGAAAGAGGAAGCTGGGTTGGCTGAATCAACACAGGAATAAAAATGTGTATAAAGATTCTTCAAGGAGAAAACTTACTCAAGAAAAACACAGCTCCTTAGAAGGCTATAATATCAAACTTCATGGGATCCAGCTGACAGGGACTACAATAAAAGTCTAAATTAACTCTGAGAAGTTCAACAGAAATTTGCAAACCTATATGAAATAGGGAAAAAAATAGGCTATCTTCTAAGTTATAAAGGTTTTCCACATTCTTCAGAAGTTAGATTATTACAGATATTCAAGATAAACAATTTCATAATAGTATTTAATAAGTCCTTAATATAGTGTACAAAACTGTTAATATAACAGAAATCTGAAGGGAAAAAACTATATAATTCACATACATAATTCTCAGTTACTTACAGATTTACTGTCATCATTACTTGATGTTGGATCTTTATAACTGGAACCAGGTAACGCTGGAAAATCTTCGTTGTGTATTGAGAAGTCCTGGGATTGCTCATTTGCTGGTTTTGTTACCATTCCAACTATGTAATGAAAATAATCCAGAGAATTGCAATTGATATTTATAATATTTTGCTACAAATTATAAAAAGTTAACTTTTCTCACAATAATATAACAAAAGGATTTTTAAGTTACGCTATGAAAGCACACTTCAAAAAATTGGTGTTCTGGGTACCAATGAATAACTAAATTCTTATATACTGATTAATAACTAAATATACAAAATAATACAAGGGAAATAAGTGGTAATCCTATAATTCTAATCTAATGTCATATATAGATGCTGAAAAAACATAATTTGATATTGGTAATAATTATTGAAATTTTTGGTTTAAAAACTTGCTTTAAATATTTGACTAGTTATTATAAATACCAGTTAATTGTCAAATACAAATGAACAAAATAAATTTTAAAGAACATGTCAGTATTCTACTTGAAAGTGACTTACAGGGTGAGAAAATTGCAATCAATTATAAAACAACTCCACATTATTTCAGATTTTCTTGGACTCCATGTAATAGATGTAAAACATGCAAGAACTGGGAAGTAATCTTCCCACTATACTTGGCATTAGTCAGGCCCTTATTGGAGAACAATATCCAGTTTGGGGCTCCACAATTCAAGAACGATATGGAGAAACTAGAGATGGTCCAAGGAGAGCAACAGGAATGATTAAAGGGATGAAAAAATGGACCTATGAGGAAAGGTTAAAAACATTAGAGTCTGAACTGAGAATCAAGTAGCTAGGTACTCAACTTCCAGGGCAGATCATTTTTGTTTTTTTCTGGGGGGGAAGGCTAATTAGGAAACTCTTAATGTGTATAATAATAAATTTTTCCCTTCTTCACATGTTGTTATTTGTATTCATATTTTGAAAGCCACAGAAATCCCTCTTGGTTGAAAATGGGAAAAACAGTTATCTTAGAAAAGTGATGAAATGATCCCTCTAAGTTCACTGTTTCTGCTACTGGTCTGTATCAGATTCTACCAAAAGGAAACAAGTATGTGCAAAGGATAAAAAGAATATGGTTACATTCCTGTTACATAATTTTAATGTCTAGTTCATTTAGCATCTATTAGCCAAATCTCTTATTTATTAAAGACAGTGAAAAAGGGTATTAATGGTGACCAAGAGTCTACATAAATTATACATGACCCACAGGCAGTTCTCAACAGGAGGTAATTTTTTTCCCCATGAGACATCTGTCAAAATCTGGAGAGATCTGTGGTTGTCACAATGTGGGGGTGGGTGGGGGGTGCTACTGGCAGTGAGTAGGCAGAGGCCAGGGATGTTGCTAAATATTCTACAATGCACAGGACAGCCCCTCATTTACAAGAAACTACCTACTCAAATGTCAGTAGTGTGGAGGTTGAGAAACTGGCTTAGAAAAAATTGTTAATGTATGGTTAGTCATTATTAATCACTAGGAATGTGGGAATGTATTCTTTTAAAAAATGTGTGATGAATGGAGGAGAGGCAGACCATAGAATCATTATTAAGGTGAATTAAGGCAGAAATGCCTGAAGAAAATAACTTCTGAATATCAATGAAGACTTCCTTTTGGGATTTCTATACAAATTAAGTTTTCCCATTTAACTTTGCTATCATGGTATTCTGGGAGAAAAAAGCACTCTGCATTTATCAACTCTGACAAAATTACACTACTCTGATTAGAAAACACATAAATACATGTGTGTACACACACATGCATATACGTACATATATATATGTGTATGTGCGTGCAATAGAAAGTTTTCACTGGCCATAATTAAAAAGCTTAATTAATTACCATAAGGAGCTCTTCCAGCCAAGGGGTTTATTAATGGAGTTGGGTTACCACTTCCTTCCCTTCTATTTCGGTCTGCTAATGCTGGAAAATCTGAAAGGTCCAATCCTGTCACATTTTCACTTCCATCTAAATAATAAGAAAAAACACTAGTTACTGATTCTACAAACATTTTAAAGAGGTTATTAAAGACCAACTATAATAAAGTTTGAAATAACAGTGCCTTCTTCCTAAACAATGTACAGCACTGTACTTGGTATATGTAAATGTACAATAAATATTTGTGGATTGACTTCATGTGAAAGAATTTTATGAACAATTCAGCAAAGCAATATGTACTTACTAGCATAATAAAAATCCCAAATCCTAGAGACTTAACATAGAGAATAAGGAGTAAGGTGATACATTATTTCCCCTGTGAAAGATGGTACTCAAGTTATAGGTTGTTAGTTAGCAAGAGGGGAGACTGTTGCGATAAAACTACTCTTTCATTATATCCAAAAGCAGAGGTTGTATCTGGAATGCTTGGAGCTTCATTTATAACACAGGTGTGATAATGACACTGCCTCCTGCAAACAGCCTGAATCATATTTGAGGCATAAGCAATGGAAGCAGAAGCCCTAAGGACTTCTTTTTTCCTGTGGCCTATTAGTCCCATACACAAATGTGTATGCATGTGAGTGTGTGAAAGTGTGTGCGTGCGCAAGCGCGCGTGCATGCGTGCACGTGTGTTTTGCAGCTGAGGGTATAAAGTAGGGTGGAGAATGTAGGTAAATGTAGGGTTCCCATGTCTAGTGCGTGAATTGTATGAGAATATGATACAAAGCCCAGAAGTTTATATTACCTATTACACAGTAGGCGCTCAATAAATATACAAGGAATGAATAAAATTTATTTTTGTTCATTTTGAATTTAAAAAATCAGTTTCTTTCCTTTTAAAAAATAAATTTAACCCAACATTTCTACTTTGCCTATTTTAATCGTCACCTTGATCTCTTCTCAACATTTATTATTCTATTATTCTTACAATCGTATAGTCTTAATTTTTGAAGAATTTATTTTCTAGCTTAGCTTTACCCTGACTATTTTTCTTTAATCTGTTTCATCTAGTGTATTATAACCATGTTCAATTTATTTTGCCCCCTTTTCCAGTTAATTTTAATTTTTCTCTAAATTTCGTAATTAGAAGAATCTCAGAAAGAAACTATTAACTCAAGATTACTCTGTTGATAGAAAATGGTTACATTCCAAGTCAGGTGACAATTTAAATTTATGAAGGGTAAAAGATAAAATCATTCATACCCATTGTTTTTAAAGAAATTGCAGTTCATCAATTCTGAATTTTAAAAAGATACTACTGTATAAAAGGGCAACAATAGACATTAACAATTTATATAGTGCTTTAATTTAAAAAGCAATCTCTTTTGAATTACTTGATTACAAATTAACTAAAAACTTTCAATAAGTATTAACTTTTAATACACTTCTTCAGGTCCTCTAAGATGGAGTTTAAAACTGCCATATGCTATTTGAGAATAATTTTATCCTAAAAATATTAACTCACAAATTTTTATTTTTAGGGTAAGACTTGGAAACAATTTTCCTAGTGTAAAATATACTTAGTTAAAAATGACTTTTAAAAGTAATTCTAAAATTTACAGAAGTGTATAAACCATAATTCAGAATATAAGATGGCACTGTGAGACACACTGTTACTTTATGGTTCATTTAGGGAAAAAACCCTCGCTAATTAAACTATGATATGCAGCCTAATTTCAGAGATATTAAAATATGAAAAAAATCTGCATTTGAGGAACAATGAAATAGGCTATTTCCTATTAGAATGCAAAACTTTAAATGCTAAAATTTGACATTTTAAAGTCTCACTTGGTCAATCTATGCTACTAAACATACAATAACACTGAAAAATTAAAAGCCGATAGCCAGAAATTCCATTTCAATTACTAAATCTTCTTGTGCTTTCACATACGCCCCATTTCATTGATCATTCTTTCACCTTCCACTTCCTTCACGTGTATTTCTCTCTCAACAATCATATTCATTTTTGCTCCTATGACCATAACAACATTCTTTATTTCCTTTCTCAGGAAAGGGTTTGGAGGCAAGGGTGGAAGAAGGTGAAACCTGAAGCAGAATAGCAACAAAGCCTCCTGTTCTCTTCTGTCTGAAGCAGCTGATAAAAGAAATAAACCAACAGACTGCAAGAATTCTTTACTGTCAAAATCAGAATTGGTTTTCCATGTAATTAAATCCTGAATTTTACACATAAAACTGGATTAAAAATTTGTAAGAGTTAAATGCCAAAATTAGTATTATTAAAACTATTAAGAAAAAATTGTAAGCGCTCCATATAATTTTAAAGGTTTCTTCAATCTGGGTCTCTATAGCCAGAATGCCATACCACTCAACCTAGTTTAGACTGTAGTAACAGGACTGAGATAGGAAAAGCTCTTGAAGCAAAAAAGATTCTGAGGCACAAGTACAGACTAAGTAAATGTTTACGCTTTCTCCAGGTGTTAAGGAAACAAATCTGATGTTACAACACTATACTATTAACATGCCAAGTGAAAAAATATATTTAACTATCTTTCAACTGTTCACTGAATTAAATCCTATTGCCTGTCAAATTCTCCCTAAATTAAGTTCTATCATCTTAACACAAAAATTCCTTTAATATTTTGACTAGTATGTTGAATTGCTTTATATTTCAAGATCTATCATGTTTTTATAGGGTACTAGCTCCAGAATAAGCTTACCTGTTCCATTAAAAATGTTACTTGATAAGGAGTTATTCATTCCAAATGCCTGATTCCTGTTCATTCCAAATCCAGACATACTGGGTACATAGAAAATAATTTTAGATATACAGTAAGAACACTAACTTTCAGTTGAAGAAAAACAAAAGTGTTTACTTTTGATCTCCTCATATAAAACAACATGTTTAAAAACAAATACTAATTTTTTCTTGAGTTGAATCTTTATTGTTATTTAAAGCTTCCCTAAAGTCCTTCCATGAACAACTGAGAACCAAAACATCTTAAACAGATGAATTAAAAAACAAAAAGCAAAGAATTTATATAAGCCTTGAGGAAAATAGAGATTAAGGGTATAGTTTTGTATACTTGGAGAGCCAACTTACTGGATATAATGGAAGAAGTAATTAACCTCAAAAATAGGCAATTTAGTTTAAGACTACTGTTCCTGAATACTTGTTTTTCTTCCACTACTGGTAAAATGTGCTATTATTACTTTTCATAAAAGATCTTCTTTCATACAGTCTGTCTTTCCCAACTAGAACATAAACTCCTCATGGACAGGGTTCATGTCATATACTTCTTTGCATCTCCTGCCCTTAGCTTTCAGGAGGCTACAAAAGGCACTCTCAGTAAATGTTCAGTTGACGTGAATTAAATGGTGCTTTTCTTTAACTGAATTCAGTGTTCTAAAACACATCATCTAGTTTATCTTTTAGCTACTTAAAAAAAAAAAATCTCTCCATAGTGCTCTTAATTCTAAAGTAAGGTATTTGGTAAATAGTTACCAAAGCTTCCCTTTTTTGCACAAGCCTAAACATGGGAAAACAAACAAACAAAAAATAAGGCTGAATTTAAAGCAAGGCCAGAGTAATTAAGCATGTCAAAAAGAATCGTTAACACAAATTCTAAAATGAAAGTATGCATCTTTAACATCAAATAATCTGATAAAAGAGAGTGTATTAGTGTTATGAGTAAGGTTAAACTGTTTGAAGATGACAGGGTTTTAAATTTTTTGCCTAGATTTGTAAAACTAACTATGGCCAAACAATATTTTCATAAAATAATGCAGCTGGTGAAACACTCTAGAGAAGAGGAGAAAAGTCAATAGAAAGTTCTGTTTAATAGCATGTTAGAACTGCTGATGATATAGGTACCCTCAAACACTGAATAAGTAGTAAGAGATGAAAACATTCCATAATACATACAGCTTATCAATAGTAATAAGCAGGGCTTTAGAGACCCATACTTCATTGACAATTTATAAGCAAAGGATTTTTTAAAAACTAGAATGTGAAAAAATATGGAAAGGCAAAAATTTAAATATACATTCAATGAACGATACTACAAGAATGCAGCAAGATGTGTTAAAGCCCAAGAAGTATTATATCATCAGGAAACTGTCAAGGAGATGAGAATTTTGATAACCCTTTACAAAAATAACTTCTGTAAAAATTAAAAGAGCAGTCAAATTATAAAAGAAGTACTCAAAAGTCTAAATAAAAGTAAGAATTGGAGGTTATGGGATGAAGATTAAAAAGGAAATGTGCTAATAACCTATTTTAATTCAGAATTTACGAGTCCTAGATAAAAGAAAGTGAATTAAATGGCTTTGATGATAGCAACATCCTTTCCCCCCATATTCCCCATTAAAAAAAACGAACAATCAAACTAAAATGCTTTTTTTTTTTTACAGTAAAGAAAGCCCTATTGCAGACATAACTCTCATATAAATTACCTGAATAGCTTTAAAATCCTAACAAAATGGGTAACTGTTTTTCATATTGTTAACTATTATTTGCATAGCAGTATATGCAATGACCAGTGCAAAAAGGAGTGAAAAGCACAAATTCATCTTTTTGTTTTAAATCCCAGGACATGACACTATTTTCAAATACTACAGATGTAGTCTTCAAAAAGTCTTTGTCATTAAGTCTCCAAAGAACAAAACTGAAATTCAGTTGAAAAGGAACTTAACCAAAGCATAAATGAAGGCAGTAATAGTCAAACATGTCTCCAGTCCTATTCATAGGTATAAAGCTCTTACCACACAGGTGACCAGCCTCATTTAATAGAGGAAGGACATATCAACAAAAAATCTGCCGGTTGGCAACCTAAGAACAATCCTTTTCTAACAACAGTAACAAAAAAGTAAACTGATTTTCAAAAGAACATGTCTTTAGTTTGGGAGGTTAAAGTTGTGATGTGTAACAGAAAGAGAAGCTTTGGTCAAAATATATGATGAAACACACTTAAGAAACAGAAGCCAAGACTCAAGAACAGAACGTTGAATATGAAAAGGCAAATTTGAAAATACCCAGAAAGAACAATTATACACAGTATCAATAAACATCTTACCTGTTCACAGTAAAAGGCTGTCGAGAAGGCTGCTGCTTTGGCATACATATTATGCTTGGCGAGCTTCTGTTGGGGCTACCTAACCCTGAACTGCTCATGCTATTTGTCCTGCTAGGAATTCCAATGCCCTGACCAACCTGGGAGTGGTTCATCATATTCCTAGGATTCATAGGCAAAATACCCCTGAAAAAGAAGTCCATTATACTAAATAAGCTCTCTACAATCACTCATTAAAATTCTCTGTAAATAATCAATTGGCCTAACCCTAGAATCTCAAATATACTTTCAAATTGCATTGCTAATTTTTATTCATTTAACTCTTTTGTCTGGACATTTGAAAAGAAAAAAAGCTCTTTGAAAAGCCAAAGTAAACAAACCAACAAGAAAGGGCAAATCACAGAAGAATATATGGTGATATCGAAGATGAGAGAACTACTGGTGTGACTATGACATAAAATACAAATGTATTTCACATATATATTTAGAATAATTTCATTCCAAATGTATGTCATTCTATCTTCTTCATACTAATATGCACCATTTTTGTAATCTGTTTTATTTTATTCTCACTAGAGTAATGGATGTGTGGTGAGGGAGCAATAAACAGAATTATCTGAGGAGTGATCTGAAATTGCACATACTCCTTTGAGGAAGAGTGCTTGCTTTTGAAAAAAGCCCCCCAGGTGGTGATTAATCCTTGATACCCACCCCAGCTGATAACCAGTATGCTAGCTGCAAGATAAAAGCATCTTAAACTATACTTATCAATTTGCAATGAAATAAAATGAGCATAGGGTATCAACTTTCTTTTCCTCAGTGAAAGGCACTGAACCAGAAAATCAAATAATTAAGTTACCTTATTAAAAAACTAAAAAGCTTGCTGAATCTACAAAGATACATTTTGAGAAATATTCTGGTCCATCAATAAATACCTGCTTGGAGATGGAGGCGTGTGAAGTGACATTGTTGGTACCCCTGTTGTTGGCGTGACGTGGCTCGGTAACTGAGTGCCTTGTGATAAGCTGCGATTTAACTGAGGGGTATTGTTGCTCATCCCCCTCATTGGAAGGCCTAGTGCACCTATTAAAAAAATTCAGAAGAAGGAAATTCATTGCCATCAGGAATGAAATTGTTATCCATCTTCTGGAGTTGGTAATTTAAAACATTTAAAAATGACCTAACGTTAATAATATGCAAATTTTAAATGGAAATATTCATTTCACTCCAAATGGACTCTGATTTTAACAAAAATGTATGTCTGAAATTTAATATTATGAATTTTCATATTGCTTCCATTATTCTTTCATATTTCTTCTTTGCTTTCATATTTCTATCTTCTTTGCATATTTCTATTTTACAATAAACTGTCTGCCAATGACTATAACAAACTAGATGACTTATGTTTCAAAATAAAAACATTTTATACAAATATGCCTTTAAGAAATTTGCAATCTTGTGTGTTTTTATGTTTTAAAATCATAACTGAGGTACGCAGACATTTAATCCCCACTTTGCTGAAGTAGCTTTAATTTTTATATGATCCTTTTCAAATGCATTTAAGAAAAAGTCTCTTTATTACTATTTACACATACATACTTCTCAACATTACAATTTTTTACAAACCCAACATAAAATGTCAGCAACTGTTAAAAACTCAATCTGATATAGCTGTAAGAGACAAGAATATATAACATTTTAAAAGATTTCAAAGTACAATGACCTTCTATTTGTCTAGTATTTCTGGGGCCAGGTGTGGGAATGGATGTCCAATATGTGTATTTTTCAAAACCTACTGAGGAGTTTACCATTCAGAAACAAAACATTAAAAAGAAAAATTAACCATCTGGGATAAACTTAATTGTTTCCTGCCTTGTGTTAATATGAAATATAAATTATTATTTTGTTAATGATTCAGAATAATCATTGTGGATATTTAATGTTCTGGATGTTTTTTCCCCCTTTTATCCCTCAAAGCAAGGATGTTCAGCTATCACTTATGTTGTCATCACACCTGCCTATGGATGTCAATATGCCTCCTTGCCTCCATCTTCCTTACTCACACATTTTGGTGCCTTCTGTTACTAGTCTGCTGTGGAATGGCACATCAGTCAACCAAACATTCTAAACTGGAGGTTAAATAAAAGTGGTAAGATAGAATGAGAGTTAGTGAATAAGTAGAGGACTTTAGCAATAGGGATTTAAAGTGACTCCCTCCCTACTTTTTGGTCTAGTTTTGGGTCCAAGAATTTCAAAGACCTGAATATTTTGAAACTATGACTTCCAAAAATTGGAATATATATATTATGTTCTGAATATTTTCCTTCAAATATCTCTGCAAATTTATCTTTTTGCATAACAGTAACCTGTTTGTAACAGTAACGCTTTGTAACCTAGGGATACCAGTGAATCACAAAGATTTCACTGGAATCTGCCAGCTTCAGTACTCAGCTTGCAGCCTAACTGCTTCTCAACTGAACGAAGCCAATAAATCCAACTCAATATAGATGATATATTCTATGTGTACTCATATTCCATGAAGACCTGAGCTTGGTTCTGCATTTCTTTAAGTCACACAAAGGGAACTGATTTAGATCATATGTTGGTTTAGTCATTATATGTATGTCTGGTCACTACAAGTTTTGTGACCACGAGTATACCGCTAGCTACAGCCACTTTCTCTGAATTTGGGACAAGATAAGGAAGAACAAGAGATTAAAAACCAGCCTACGTAAGATTTCTTCAGAAGATACCAGTCTTTTCCTTTTCTCAAGCACACTAGTTTTCCTCTAGGCCCTCTAGATGCTCCCGTAATGAACCACCAACATGACACTTTTCACATCACTTACTCAACAAACATTTATTGTGTGCCTACCATGTGCCAAGCACTGTGTTAGCTGCTGGGGATACAACAGTGAACAAGATAGAAAAAGCTCCTACCCTCAGGGAGCTTACATCCTTTTCCCTAAATATGCTGTCCTAAAGTCAGCTATAGCTGCAAATTTCTCACAGGAATGTGTTTCTCAGTTACTGATAACCAAGAAACCTAATCCAATGTTCACATTTTACAGATGAGGAACCTGAGCCTCAGATAAGTTAACTGACTTCTCCAAGGTGACACAAAGAACCGAGACTCCTAGTGTTCTTAATGGCAGCCCTATGGGAGCCCAAGAACACACTAAATGAGCACCCTTGTGAGTACCTACTGACTTGTAACACCTTTTATCTATTCTTTTTCTTTTCTCTTGCTTTCTTTTTCTGAATATGTTTACTTAAAACTTTTTCTAAACCAACATCTCTTATCTCTTCCCTCCATTTTCTTCCTCTTCTTCTCTATACCTGTCAAGTTTTCTTTTCCTCCACATTTACTTTTCCTTCCCATTTCACTCTCTACATCTTCATCATTATAAATATACATGTTCCAAAAAATTGCACCCTTTGGTTCTTCAATAGGCCCTTCTAAAGACTCATGAGGTTTGTTTACTTCAACCTTTCATATACTTATTATTCTATGCTGTATTATGAAAATACGTAACTTCAGAAATATTTTAGAGATTGGAGATTATCTGAACATTAGTAAAAAAAAATTTTGGAGAAGGAAACACGAATGGGTAAGGTAATATATTTAGTCAATTACGGATTGGCACACTTGAATTAATTTATAGTGAGGAGAGTAGAGGAAGACAATATGAAATAAAGAACTCAAAGATTAGCATTTACTTTTATTTTTCCTTTAAAAAACACTTGATTTCATAAAAACAGCTAATAAATTCAAAAGCTCTGAGTTGCATTTTATTGAACCTGGTGGGTAGGAAAAAAGAAATCAAAAGAGAAGAAAGGAATGCATCAATTTCAAACTGGATCATCAACCCTTGAATACTTTATAATTGAGTTATTTTAAATTCAATTTAAAAACTGAATTCCTTTAAAACATATAGAATTAATACCACTGAGTAAGAACAGAGAAAGATTTATTTCTAGGAAACAAAATACATGGTCATTAAATTTGAGTTGCTTGAGTCAAACTATTACAACTGTGTAGGGTCAAGGGAGGGAAAATTTTACTTTTACTAGTATAATTAGAAACATGATAGAAAATTATCTAAAATGTTATACTAAGAAGAAGACATGTAAGCTGAAAGGGGGAAGAGGGGGAATAAAAAATTAGCTTAAAAAAAAATTGACATGAAATAACTACAAGTAAAAAAACATAAATATGTATGCCTGAGCTTGTGCACTGGAAGGGCAGTAGAATTAAATTTTATCAAGCACCTAAGAAATATGTGAAGCACTATGCTACTTCATCTCCTTATAAAATATTATAGAGAAGGTATTTATCCCCTTTTTATAGACAAGGAATAAAAGAATGATCAAAAAAAAAACAGCTATAAAGCAGTTTAAAAGGTTACAGTTTTGAAGCAAAGTTTTCTTTCTATTTGACAAAGTGATAATAAAGGATAATACCATATTAGAAGGAATACATGAACATATTCTAAGTAGATTCCTATTTCCTATTTGGCAGGGTGCTAAACAAAGAATGAACTGAATTCTGTATTGATCATTTTTCAGAAATCCAAAAGAATACGACCTAAGAAATGTTTCCATGAATTACTTCCATTGCACAAACTGATTAACAGCACATTCCTTAAATAGTTATGGAATGATATGCCATGCTTTAGTCAATCTTTTGTTAAAGATTAACAATATTAATAATAATACAAGTTATAAGAAAAAAAATACCAGCAACCAAATCCTTGAATACTCATACTTAAATGAAGTCTCCTGAAATCTTTAAGGAGAAGGGAGACAATTTTTAATTGATGCAAGAGGGCTTAAAGTATCCCCCATTCCATTCCCAAAGCAACTACCTTTCCTAAACTCACTGTCTTGCCCACACATAAAGGGCAACCATCTTCTTACCTCCAACCTGTCCCCATGTCTTCTTACCTCCAACTTGTCCTGAACCTAGCTGGTTAACCTTCCCTGTAACACTATTTCATTATACAATTTCCTTAATTAAAATCAAAGTATTTTAGAGATAGAAAAATCTCCAGAGAGTATCCAACCAAGTTACAGATGAAGATCATTTCAACTTAATTATAGATGAACTAACATCAGGCATTAAGTGACTTGCCCAAGTTCACAAAAAATGAAGAATAAAAACCATGATCCAGGGACTTCCCTGGTGGTCCAGTGGTTAAGACTCTGTGCTTCCACTGCAGGGGGCATGGGATTGATCCCTGGTCAGGGAACTAAGATCCTGCATGCTGCTGATACAGCAAAAAACCCCAAAAAACAAAAAATACAAAGCAAAAAACCACACACACACACAAACAAACAAACAAAAACATGATCCAATTTCTTGACTCTAATTTCAATCCCTTTTTTCAACCAATCACACTTTCCGCTTCTTGAAGTAGTTGCTAACCTTCACATCACGTGGGAAACTTTAATATCTGTGTCCCACACCCAGAAACTGTGACTTAGTCTGGGTCTGGGAAATTCATGGGCAGTGGGATTTTTTAAACTCTTTAGGTGTTTCTAGAAGGGCAGTCAGGGTTGAGAATCACTGTTCTAAAGTTAAATCCAATCACAGTGTAGTCTTTAAAATGCTGTCAAGACCCAAAAGATTCTTCTAATCTTTATTTTTCCCAGCTTTATTGAGATATAACTGACATAATACTCTTCTAATCAATTTTAATACTTTACTCACCCCAATACAAACTCTTTTTAGATACCACATACTTGACTTATAATCTTCTTTGTAATTTCCCTAGTCCCCTCCCCAAAATATGCCCCGCTATCTTTACTCATATCCTTCTCCCCACCTAGAATACTTTCCCTCCTCTTGTTCTACAGAGATATACAAGACTATTTAAAAAAGAAAACAAAAAAACCACTCAAAAAACAAACTGCTATGATCAAGGTGTTTACATGCAGTACATGTACAGTGTACTTGGTGTATATGGGGGGCAACACTCAGACATGAAAGTAGAATGAATTTTGGATCAGAACATGTTTCCTAGACAATACTGTATATGAACTCAATAATGAAAGAGACCTAGCCAGGCATTTGGTGGTGGTGGTGAGGAGTCAGGGGAATAAAAATGTCACACCAGTTCGGTCTGAGAAAACTGCAAGATATATGAAAATGAGGACAAGTGATATGCCTGGAGGAAGAGTGGGCTTACCTTCTGGGTAGTAAGGATGTATGAGACAAGCATGGATGGAGCTAACCTGGCTTCAAAATCCTCAACTATGAGAAGTTGCTGCTGTGTTAGAACCAGCTGGGAGTCCCAAACATCTGGCTGGATCTTTACAGCAGGTGGCACTCCATCTGTGGAACAGCTCTGTGAATCTCCTACATATACGTTGTACTCCTCCTCCTCAACCTATGTTTGCATGATACATTAGCAGCACCCTTTCACAAAGTAATGCAGGTCTCTAACCTTAGATGTCATCCTTGATCCCTCTCTTTCTTTCATATCCCACATCCCCAAATCATATTAGCTCTATGTCCAAAATATCCCAAATCTAACCATTTCTCAACACCTCCAGCACTAGTCCAAAGCCACCTTACTTTCCTGCCTGGACTACTGCAGTAATTGTCTTTTTCTTTTTCTTGTCACTTGTCCCTCCTCCACTCAGTCCATTTTCTACACAGCAAGGTGATCTTTTAAAAATGAAACTGTATCTTAAAATCCTTCCCATTAAACTTAGAATAAATCCAAATGCTTTACCAAATCTTTACAAGACTCCATGACCTGACACCTGCTACCCATTAACCTTCCACTTTCTTTGTTCATTATACTGGCCCTCTCATTCATCCTTTAACACATGAAGTTCATTCTTACATTCTCATGAGTAAGACCATTTGCATTTGCTGTTGTCTGTACCTGAAAATCTCTTCCCCAGATCTTTCCAAGGGCTTCCACTTCTCAACAGACTGGTTTCCATTCAAATACTACCTCCTCAGAGAACAGCCTCTTTGCCTGCTCGAAAACTACTGATCCCATCCATTCATCCATTAACCTGACAATTTTTTATAGTACTTATTATCAGAATCATATTATTTATTTACTAAGTAAATAAATTTATTTGCATGCTTATTCTGTTTTCCTTCATTAAAATATAAGCTCCATGAAAGCAGGAACTTTGTTATTTGCCATACTCTTCAATCCTGGAATGATTCTTCACTCATGGTAGGTACTAGATAAATAACACAATAAATGAATAAATCCTATCATAATGCCTTAGTCAGCAGACTCTTGGAATCTGTGTATTTAACATATGCAGTTTCTACTGTGTGCAAATTGCTTTCTAGGGTCATGACATTCAGTAAGTAATATGTAGCATCCAGGTTTCAAAGAAACTGCTGTTCTCAACTCATGTTCACATAGTAAAACTTACAAAGTAAGGCAATCCTGGTTCTACTACTTACTATCTAGGCAAGTCCCTTAACCTTTAATCGGGTTGTTGTGAAGATTAAATGAGTTTATATTTATATCAAGTACTTAACATAGCCCCTGACACATAGAAAATACTGAATAACTATTAGCTTTTGGGGGGTGAGGGTTGGGTGGGGGGATGAAACATGCCTATGGAAAGAAAATCAACAGGTGGTCCTAAAGGTAAGATAAAATGAGATAGTCTAATGAAGTAACAACGGTTTTCACCTATAAATAGTTGTTTTCTGGGGGAAAAGAGTATGCTATAGCTGCGTTCTTGAACTTGAAAAGTAGCAAATATCTTGAGATAGATTCCATAAAATTGTGAAGATTTGTACTTCTTGGATGAAACCAATGTAACAGCCTAATAGATTTCCCTTGTCTTGATAAAGCAAACCACTCAAAAATTTATCCCATGCTGTAGATTTTGTTCCCACTACTAAAACAACCTTACTCATAGTCTCTTCAAGGACAATGTCAAACATGACCTCATCTGTAAATCCTGTCCTGATCATTTAAGGTATGTGATTACTCCTACCTTTCAAGTCTCCAGAAAACTCTGTACTTCTTCCTCCATTTTGTAGGAAAATAACTTGTGTATTTATCCTACTAGATTATATATAAGGACCATATCTTGTTCATCATGCATTCAACAAACATTTAGTGAGTGCCTATCGTGTACAGAGTAATGAGGATACAAAGGCAATGAAGACATGCAATAAATAAACGCAGCAACACCGAAGGCGTATATACACTGTACAGAGATGGCATAAAAGAGAATGCTCTCTTCTACAACACATCTGCAGTCTCTAGCATGATGCAATATATATGGTAGGCACTCAAAAATATCTGTTAAACTCAATTCCTACCTCCTTTTTGAACCTTTCCCGTACTACTGTAGCTTACTGTGCTTTTCTCTCCAATCCGCAAGTCTGTCCATATCATTCAACATGATACCTTTTAACCTATGGTATTTAATACTTTGCATATAAATATGTCTTGACCTCCCCAACTATAAAATGCTTCTAGAGAGCAAGAACTCCCAGGGTATTCATTATTAATTCAAGTATCTGTTAAATGATCCTGCTATTTCCTAAAAGCTACCAAAATGTGTCACATGCCTAACTATACTGTCAAAAGCATTATTTCTGAACCATTCCACCTGTGCTCTGGTTCTCCACAAAACAAGTAGCTTTCATATATGTATTCTTAAAATAGGAGGCCAAAGGGATGTTGTTGAAAGCATAAGGCTATGCCACTGCTTTTAAGCCAGGAGTCCGGATCCCAGAAAGAGAAGTTTATTTCCTTTCCCAGCTAGTGGTCTGGGTCCTCTGAGAATTCAGATACAAATGTATATAATGGATTCATTCAGACAGCTAGTTAACCGATGTGGCTAGATTATAGGCATATAAGAAGTACTCCTTTTTCTCAAATCCTCCAAGGCCCTAAATCCTGTTGGTAAGAAAGAAAAAGTCACACCAACGATACTACCACTTAATTTCAATGCATTGACTATCCAGGGGAAATTAATTCCTGGCTCCCTGTTCATTCCCATCTAGTACACAGCTTCAGGGAGCCCAGGGGTCTTTAAACCTAGACAGTGTACTTAAAATCTTATGCACAAGTAGAGAACAAGTAGAGAACATCATGCAACTTGAATACAAGATTCCATTCACCAGCTTCTACAGTTACCACTTGATGCACAGTAGTCACATAAACCCTTGGATGAAAAGTTACATTATTTGGATACAACTATACTGTACTAGAACCCATGATCACACAAGCTCCTAATCCAGCATTTTCTGGGTATCCTTGTGTACTATACAATCACTTCCACCCAAATCTGGCGAAAAGTCGCTTTAAGCAGCTCTGTATCCATTCCAAGAGGAATTCCTTCCCTTGTTTTAAACTCAGTGAGCCTCAGTTTTGGAGAGGGCACTCTTCCTTCTCCACCTCTAATCTCTCTAATCATCAAGAACACAAAACAGATAGTAAACCTCCATTTTAATGGCTCAAATTCCTACTGAACTTTGCCAATCTGAATACAGAGTTAATGGTGGTACTCAATACACTTGGGGGGCAAAAGAACTTTGTAATATCAAGCCCAATGCACAATTAAAGTTAGCTGCCATAAGAATAACATCATGAATCTATTCCCACCTACTTATTCTATCTCCCCATCCTTTATTAAGGTCAGCCCCTCAAGTTTTATCTTTCTGACTTACTTATACTACCGAAGCCCTGACCCTCAAGTCCTACATGTTAGCTGGTGTTCTCCTCTCTGAGAAGGTGTGTGTTCAAACTACTTAGCAGCTGAAAGACGTATCTGGCCCTGTCAGGTCTATCCTAACAGACAGAGACTAGGAATTCAGGCTCTGTTTTATTTTATTTTACTAGTTGTAGCTTCTAGATCTGTGCACTAGAAAGGAATAATTGTACCCTGACTTGAGACATTTCCGTTTCAGTTGATCTAAGGTTCATTTTTTAAAATAAGTTAATACCTACAATGTCAGTTAAAAGAGTGAGCCATGAATTGAAAATGCTGGTTCATCAATGCTACAATAATAAAGCCATTTATTATACTAAACTCCAACAGGAAATATTTGTCATATGTAACTTCTTCTTAAATTACTAAGTACCTTAAAATACTTTTCCTAATGAAAATAACTTTGCTCATTTATTAATCTTTGTATACCCTTAACCATCAGCACAATCATGTACACAAATTAAGTCAATAAATGTCTACCTTACCAATGAAATAACTATATTCCAAACCTAATCCATTCTATAACTTAGCCCAATTATAACTTCACATTTGTAGGTTAAAAAAATTAGATCAGATTTTCAAAGTCCATATAGCTGATTATATTGTAAAATAATTGCCATTCTCCTTCATTAAATAACCTTGGCTTCTCAAATATAACTTTTCTCTATTCCATTATCTACTTTCTGCTGTGATAAATTGTGGGCTTTAAAAAGAAAGCAGTGTAAATTCTTTGCAGTTTCTCTATAGAAATAAAGGGTAGCTTTAAAATTTAACTAGATATTTCCAACGTAAGGGTTACCAGAAAGGTGAAAAGTAGTAGGCTTCAAACAAAAACAGTCCAAACGAAACAAACTGTTAGCTAATAATATTCCCTCAATAACTAGAATGAACATTTGCTGATAAATAAGCAACATCTTTTTTGTGTAATAAAAGACTTAAAAATGTTTTCTACTTAACTAGAGGAAAACTAATATCTGTAATTAATAACTTTCCTTACTAATTCTGTACTAACAAAATTGTTTCATAGCAAAAAAAATGCCACAAGAGGTAGAGAGAAAAAAAATTAGATGGAAACTGTATTTGTCTAACAAAATAAGTTTTTTTCCCCTTACTAAATTTCAAAATAAAATTGAAGGGTAAAGTGGTATGACAAACTACTCTTATATCTATCAAAACTTTGCCTTTCATTATACTGGGAAAGAGTTCCAAATCAAATAATTGATTTTTATTTGAAGCTGGTTAAATTATTTGGTCATCAGATTGTCTGCTTCAGTTACCCTATTATTCTGTAGTCTTTGATGGGAATTTACATCCCTTTTAACACTCCCCTCCCACTACAGAGATGAGAGATTAGCAGTCTCTGACATTAAAAGATATGACAAATCTTATTAATATATAAAAGTTTGGAAAATTAATTTTAAAAAAAGGGAAAATTTTATAATTTAGTTTTATAAAAATTATGTCATAATAATAGTTAACATTTATTGAGCGCTTACTATGCGCCAGGCACTGTGCTGAGAGCTATAAAAGTATTACAACACATAAAAGAAATAAAATCTTGTATACGGAAAAAGCTTTGAACTGTTAGTCAAAAACAGAGATTGTATACCCAGACTGAGCCAAAGTAAAAGAAGTATTTGCTAAACAAAGAGAACATTTCACAAACTGCTAGGTAATGGGCTTACATTAATAATAAGACCAAAAAACACAAACAAAACAACCTACTTAACTGACCAATCAAAAAACCTTTAACTTCCTCCAACTGAAAACATAGAGAATGTCTATTTTTAATTTGTTTAGCAAATCTTCTTCAAAAATATTGCAAAGGAACATACACATACAAAAGATGAAGAAATAAAATTTGATCTACCCTGTATCCAAATAATTTTGAATTAGAAAGGTCTGAAATAATGAGGTTTTTTGCTAAGTAAAATAAGAAAAACTGAAAATTAAATATCTTTCCTTTTAAACCCTAGAATAAACCCACAAGGGCAGCATTATTCTTTATTTGGTAGTTATTTTTTTTCTTTAAATAAAGTATCCCAGAATAAATACAAAATTCTTACTTTGTTGCCCGTATAAACTTGCCCCAAACTGAGACAGCTGACCTGATGTAGATGGTGATGCCAGCATCTAGAAACAAATTAATTATATTAGAGCATAAAGAAAGTACACAGAACATTGCACTGACACTTTACAAATCTGTACAACATATCGTAATATGTGAGAATCAAATCCATATTTCCCAATCTTCAGAAAAACAAAAACAACATTGCATAATAAATTCCATGTTACTTAAGAGCGTATCACAATTGCATGACATCAAACTATGCAAATAAAATTAATTTTTGATAATTAAAGTTTTTTTCCCCAGTTACTCTAAATGAAACTATGACAGCATCATTACCTCACTTTTAAAAAAAGCAAACTATGCTAACAAATACATGAAGACAGTACTTCAAAAAGTCTAAATTTAAGTAAAATTACTTGATTCTTAAATAATATATTAAGCTAAATTCTAAATTCAGTTTATTAAAGTTGAAAATAAAATTACTTAAATAAAAAAGTTGTGTATTTTGTAATAGTTACTGATTTTTATATAGAAATATGTGTATCAAATGGGTAGAAAAATCTAACAAACATACACACAACCATGTACGTGGAGAGGTGATACAATACCAAAGGACAAACCCAAAATACTTACAAATATGTATAGACATGGTATATAATGTACAGTGTATGTACATTCACGGCACTTGTGTACAATGCCTTTCAATTTTTTGCATCATCTTTTTTTCCCTAGAATAAAAATTCTTTGAAGGCATGTTATATTCATTTTTTACTTCTTCATAGAGACTAGCACTGCATGTGGCAGTGCTATAAAAAACTAGATACTTAAACTGAGTAAATGAAAATGTGTACGTGTAAGTGTATTCTGTGTATTCCCTGTCTTATATTAAGCAACCATCAAAACACCGTAATTAAATAAGACATGAGCTACGTCATCAAAAGGGTTGTTGTAATCTAGTGGAAGGACAGAATGAATTACACAACTAATTATGTTCCAAGGCACAGTATGGTAAGTGCTCTTAAGGAAGTATAAAGTATCACTGGAGGAAGATATTTCTAAAAAAGGGTGAGGTAACAGGAATACTTTGTAGAATGGTAACATCTGATGTGGGTACAGATGAGGGGTCTTCCAGTGTGAGAATATGCAGTGAGTGCGATAAAAGTTAGTGAAATGATTAGAACACAAACAAAATAAGAAACATCAGTGACTGAACAATAGGGTAATTAGGGAAGGGAGATAAGGCCTACCCTACGCACACTGGGGAATAGAAGAATGGGAAATAAAAGAGTGATGGGACCAGATGCAAAAGGTCTTCTTAAATGTTATGCAAAGACGGCTACTAACTATGGCGATAAAGAGAAAAAATAATTTTAAGCCAGGAAGTGACATGATCAAACTGTGCTTTGGGAAGATAATTCCAACAGCAAAACTGGATGGAAATGGTAAGATACTAAGCTAGAACAGGAGAACTGCGACTACGAAGGAGTCCTACTGAAATGGTTGAGATATAGAGGAAAAGAGATGGGTGGAGAATCACCAGACAGGGAACTATCAGAGGCCTCTCTGGTTTCCAGTGAAGAACTGGGCTGACATTGACCACAGTAGGAAAGCCAGGGGGAGAAATATGTAAACAGTAGAGGTTTATACAATACACATTTCATGCTATTTTCATGTCAAAATTCAAAATTGTTTTAATTATTCTGAATTCACGCAAGTTTTTATACAACAGTAGTTTTAAACTAATGACATACACCAGACTCTTCTGGGGTTGGGCTAAGTTACTACTGTAAACACAGCAGTATTTAAATATAGTAACAAATTTTCTAAAAAAGCATCAAATCTTATAAATATTCCTTCTGAAATCCGGAGGGTATACAATATAAACAGTTAAACTGAAAGAATACGCATTTTATGCCTGACCAAGTTCTTTTGTTAGGTACAATTATCGTTACTATTACCACATAACCGCAAATATTTTAAGCACATTAAAGGTTCATTTCTAAATTGCAAGAACAAGATCAAAGAACATATGTAACATACAACGAAGCTTTAGTTGGTGACAGAAGGTAAAATGTTTATAATAAAATGCCTTAACAATCATGATTTTCTGTTATCATTATAAGCTATAAACAAAAGTAAGAGTATAGTTTCCAAAGGCTTCACATAAAAGATGCTGGCCAGCATGAATCCATGACTTAGAATGATCCATAATGTGAACATTCTAGAATGGACCATTAAAAATTTTACTTTTCCCAGAAATGTGTATGTTTATTGAGCACATAACTCCAAAGAACAGACATTTTATAGTCTACTTTCTCACAAAGGTTATACATCCACAAGTGGGTTATAGGTATGCCAACATATCACTCCTCTCAGCACTGGGAGATAAAGTAGAGAAGATGACACAACATGAAGGTAAAGGGGGAATGGCTCCCTGGGCCAAATATTTGAGTTGAAGAGCAGCAGGGTGACCCATTTACCAGTATGACATATTAAATATTATCATTTTCTCTATGTGTGAGTACATAGCACATAGAGAAGGTTAGTAAACAATGCTTTACAGAAACATGAAAGTAGTTTGTTTAATGGTTTATAACCTTCAGACCATCCAAGTAAAATAAGCATTGATCAGCTATACAAACCGATGTTAAAATGACTGCTTCAAAATGTGTCAAAAATGCAAATATATAATTTCTTATAAAATCAATCCTAGCGGTATGTATTTTTAAACTCTGAAAGCATGCTTCATGAAATATATCAGTGCTAAAAAATGGATTTTAAAATGGATTTAACATACAATGAAGGAATATGGGGTAGAAACACTATTTACAAGCGTAAAGAAAATACACAAGAAATGTACTCTGGCACAGAAATTAACTACAATTAACAGATGATAGAAAATTTATATAATTTTTTAACTGCTGAAAGTTAATTGTATAAAGGTAAATTTCTTAGAAAAATATAATACTTTAGATCAAAAGACATATTAGAGTAGGGAAATATAAGCATAAGTGGAAAGAGCCCAGCTTTGAGTCAGAAAAAAATCTAGGTTCGAATCCTGATTCTGCCTCTTACCTACGGGAGAGCCGAGCCTCTGTTTCCTTCCTGTAAGATGGAAATAACACTACCTACCTCATAGAGTTGAAGTGAAGATTAAATTAGATAAGATATACACATATTAAGTGCTCAATAAATGGTAGCAGCTGCTGCTAGTAATCTAATCTTCCTCCCAATGCAGGACTCTCATTAATAGCAATCAGAGGGGCAGCCTTCGGGGAATTTATTGAATAGTACCCTAATTTTATATTCATTTTTGCTTAAGAAGCTAAAGAAAGAAGTTTATCAAATGAATTCTAGATAAAATAAGGAGCAGAACTTGTGTTCTTAGAGGGGGAAAATAGTAGAAAAAGATTAAATGTCACACAATCAGTAGAATGCTGAAACCAATAAGCAGGTTACTGTGTTCCCAGTCTAAAACCATTATAACAACTATATTCTTCCTCATTTCTCAAACAGTCTATAATACAACACTGCATTCAAACAACAATAAAAACCAGGAAGCAACTAGAAGAAACAGTAATGTAATACAAGTTATTTTCCTGACTCAACAAAGAGCTCCTTTATCCTTTTGCTTAATATACAGACTATCAAGGAAATCAACAAGTTAGAAACTGTATTTCTAAAATTATTTCCACTGTTACTAGATATAATTCTGAAATCCATGACCAAAAAAACTCTAAAATTATTTTGTTTTACAAAATGTATATTTGAAAAACTTAATAATAGGCCAATCTGGCTCCTTCCAGCAATCCATAAAAGGAAAGAAGTGTTAATTATTCTATCCCCCTCATGCTTCACAATAGTGATCACCTCTCGCAATTATTCCCTCCAATAAAAAGTACCTTCAATCACAAAACCTATTTCAAGAAACATTAAAATCAGTATGGTCAAGAAATAATTTTCTACATAAAAAATGACTTCAAAATGCAACAAAGTATTATTAAATAAAAATTCCCTGACCACAAAAGCAATTTAAAAATGAAATATATAAGTTTTTAAGTGTTCCTTAAAAATTCATTGTACAATATACTTAAGGTATGGTGATAATATAATTCCTAGCATTCTGTTATTTATTTCAGGATGAAAACAACAAAGAAATATGATTTTGCCTATATCATATCTACAAACAAAAAAAACCCAAAAAGTTTTAAATCTAGATAGAATATGAAAAACATTTAAAAATTAAAAACAGTATGGTTAAAAAAATAAGAAACCACTGAAGTCAGAATGAAATCTAGTAAACAAAAAGAAAGACTATTAGAAGATAATATATTAAAAAGACCAAAAGAAGAAAGGGACAAGAAAGGAAGCAGGCAGAAAAACAAAATAGTCAGTAAGTCATAGGATCTGGTAGCTTATGAATCAGAAATCAATAACAAATTATGAGTTTACCAGATATTTCAAGTAATTTTGATTAAAACATTAAGTTTTCAAAAATAACATTTTCAGAAAGTGTAATATATGCTGAAATAGTCAATGTAATTAATTCCTATAGAACATTTAACATTCAAAACATACTAAAGAAAGTATGGCAACGAAGATCTCTATATTATGTTGTCTGAATTTTAGGTTAGAGCCAAAGCACAAATTTAAAGGTATATTAAAGGCTCTTAATATGCACTGCTAAACTGTTTTCTACAAAGTTTGTATTAATTATGCTTCCACAGCAGTTACTTTAATGTTCCCTCACAGATAATGGCTACTCTTCCACTTAAAAACAAAAACCAAAAAACCAAACAACAACAAAAACCCTCTTTGCTAGTATGAAGAGGAATAAAATGGTATTTTCTGACTATGATTTTTTTATGATTGTTATTTACTGGATGAAAAATTTCGTAATTATTTTTGTAGATGTATCAAAATTTGTTATATCTTTTAAGTATATCATTTTAACTCCCTTTTATAAATAGGCTTTTATCTTTAAAATAACAGAGTTTGAAGATTATTTAAATGGCAATGAATTTAAGAGATTTTTAGAACACTGCCTTCAAATCATTTGACATTTAATTCTAATTTCTTTAAAGTCTGATTTATTTACATTTAACTCTATTAGGTTATTGTTGCCATATAAAATTTTGACATACTTATATACATTCAAATTAAAAGTTTTAAAGGTTATTTTTGAGTTTTTTTTAGGTAAATAATCGTATCTGCAAATAATATTAATTTTGTTATTTTCAATATCAACTCATTTCCTTCCTTTTCTCTAACAAAAAGACTCAGTAAGAGCCCACTATCTCCTACATCTTATAATAAGTTTAAGAACACAGCAGTAAACTAGAGAGGCAAGGTCCTTGCCTCTGTTAAACTTAAATTCTAGTGGAGTAGACAGGAGAATAAATAATTAATAAATACATACTTCAGGAAGAGATAGTTGCTGTAACTGTTAAAATGCAAGAAAGAAGTTAGAAGGATATAGTAGTAGTAGTAGTACTGACAGTATATACAAGGCTACTTAGGAAAAGAGTGATCAGAAAGGCTTCTCGGGTAAGATAGATTTAACAGATACCTGGATGTAGTGAGAGAGAATACCATGTGAAGATCTGAAAAAACTAAGCATAAGGTCCTGAGACAGAAACAAATTCAATGAGCTGGAGAGTCAGCCAGGATGACTCTGTATGTAGTTAAACACTAATCATGAGGATGACAACAATAATGGTGATAGAAGGTATCCTTATGTTATACTAGATTTTAACAAAATATTGATTATAAATTGGCCTGAGAGAAATCCTAGTTGGCATAATTGCTGTAGGCTAACACAAGTATGAAAGTTAGGTACAAGTTCAAAATGGTTGCCATTTGTCAAAACAAGGAAGTAGTCTACTCTAATCAGTTTCATGAGTTTTTTTTTTTTTTAAGTAAGGATAGGTGCTACATTTCATGTCTTTAAAGCACATATTAAAACAAGGGAAAAGAGGTTCCCACAAGTTTGTGCGTCTAAAATGATTATGCTTAATTAAGAATCACCAAATGAGTGCAACAAAGACTCAAAAGACTAGAAAATACGTTAGCAATCAAAATACAGATATAGTTTTTAAGAAAACCCTAAAATTGCTTAGATTATACTGCCCCCAAAGAGTTGTCTATTGTGTCTTATATGAATGTTTTTCATTTTCTATAAGTCTCCAAAAAAAGATTATAATTAAAAACAAATAATTAAAAATCACACAATTACATGATACAGGAACTATCAGTATCCAAGCTTTACATATAGATAAGGAAACCAAGGCATGGAAGAGGTCATATAACTTGCCTAAAGCCACAGAGCTAATAAATGACAGCGCTAAGATTCAAAAAAGGGAAAGGGAAAGGGAGAAATCAAGCCCACATCTGCCTACGATTTACTTAATCTTGTGAAAACATTTAAGTAATAAATCTGTAATATTTATATTACTTTTATACCTCAAAAACAGCAAATTCAGCATTCTTCTGAAAGACACATACATGTACAGGCATCTCTTGAAATAAAAGGCCTTGGAAAATATGAAGCAGCCCTAAAGAAATACTTAGCAATTTAATCAGCACACAATCTTATAAAGAACAGTTTACCAAGTACTTCTACAACCATGCATATGATGAAGAACAATTACGTTTTATGCTCTATGGTTAGGGTAAATCAGGAATTGGTTAGGTTTTGGGGGTCTTTTTGCTTTTGGCGTTTTTTTTGGATAGTTGGCTTAAAGATTCACTGAACTACTGGCCAGTTTTCCTTTATCATAAATTACAATTTAAAATAATTTTCTCACTGTTGCCAGGAAGAAAAATAATACAAAATTATCCCAGTCATTTATTTATTATGTTTAAATTTTTTCTCTTCAAAAGCCTTATAAAGCACCAAATAATCATTATCTGCAGATGATATACATAACTACCGAAAAAACCAAAAGAATCAATGGCATAATGTTATTATTATTCATTATAGTAGCAACATTTAATATTTACTATTTGGTCTTCTATAAGTTTTGCATACAGTTATCATTCAGTCCTTAAAACCACCACCCATTAGACATGTACTATTATTCTTATTTTATAGATGAGAAAACTGAGACATACAGAGACTGAGTAACTTGCCCAAGGACACAGCTAGTAAACCCTGTGACTGAGATATAAACTCATAAAATAGAATGTCCAGAGCCCATACTCCCAATCAACAAAAACTAATAAAAAGAGTTTTGTAAGGTAGTTGGTTATAAAATAAATATATACACATACAAACTATTTCATATATCAGTAAAAACCAATTAGAAAAATGTAATGAAAACGGCAACCATAAAACCCTACTTATTAAACGGCGTAAAGAACAGAAATAGAAGAGAGACATACCTTTCTGAAAGAAGGTAAACATCAGTATAAATGTGCAACAGTAAAAAACATTTTTGTAAAGGATGTGAAAGACCTTACCTGGCTAAGATGTGAAAATTGCCTATAAAGCTACAGCTATTCAACTATGTTGTAGTTCTTCCAAAGAATCAATATGATATACAGAACAAGAGTTAAGAAACAGGCCAAAAAAATCAGACATTAGTATATATAAGGGAGAATTCCAATTAGTCATAAATGAATGGTCTAACTCAGGGGTGGGCAATTTACTGAATGCAGGCCAAATCCAGCACACTGCTTATATTTGTAGGGTGCATAAATTAAGAATGGTTTTTCACGTTTTAAATGGTTATATAAATACCTACATATTATCCTTTATTTAGCCTCTTGGCCCACAAAGCCTAAAATATTTACTATCTGGTTCTTTATGGAAAAGCCTTCTAACCTGTGATCTAAACTATAAAAAAAGTGTTGGGACAACTGGATACCAGATAACCTTATGGGGGTGGGGGGGTGGCACGAGGAGAGTAATCTGGCACCACAAAATTCACACCTTAATCCAAAACACATTTCTAATGAATGTAGTTATATGTGTAGAACTAAGCACAAAAGTGCTAGAAGAAAGTAGGTGGGGAAAGTCTTCCTAGGTATGATCTCAAAAACTGAAAACATTAAAACCAAAAAACCCACACAAAACTGATGAGTCAAATTCAATAAAAATGATAAATATTTTTATATTAAAAAAAACCTGAAAGCAAAAAGCTGAAAAACTATTTATGACAAGAGGTTATTAACCTTAATATATGGAAAACACTGACAAATAAACAAGACTTATCCTCTCAATAGAGAAATAGAAAATGGCACAAAAACAGTAATCCACAAAGGAAGAAATAAAAATGGCCAACTACACGGAAAAGACACATTGCCCTGTGTGTGTGTGTGTGTGTAAATTAAGCAATGTTTTACTGCACATTAAAACAGTAAGTTTCTTTTGTCTATCTGTAAAAACTTAAAGATAATAGCTGGTATTCTCAAGGGCACAGAGAGTGCTGATGAGAGTAAAAATTGGTACAAACTTTCTAGTGAAAGACATGTCAATATGGCCCAGAGATTTAACTATTAATATATTTTTAAATAAAAATATGTGAAATATAGAATCAAAATTTTAGCCGTAAATTATTCCCGACTAGCATTATTGGTAATTTTCCCCCTCCCCGACCCCACGCATATTTTCTAAAATTTGTGCAATACCCCTTATTATTTTGTAATGAAAAAAGTATCAGCAACACAGAAATTTATAAGTAGCTACTATATTATTATTCCCATTTTCAGATGAGAAAACTGAGGCTTGGAGAAGTTCTTGCTAATAGGCAAAGCCAAGATCCAAACCCATATCTGTCCTGTTTTAGAGCCCAAATTCTTAATCTCCATGTCTTAACTACCTTATTAATTCATTAAAAAAAAAAAGTTTTGTGAAGCAAATCATTCTGTTATTTCTGTGACAATTAACCTGGAATAGTAACTAACATATGTATATGACTGTATGTAAGAATTCTGACTAAAAAATTCTGACATATAATACAGTATTTCTGTTCCCTAGAAGACAGATATCTCTCATTCATTTTCTGCACATACTTTTTTAAGAATTTCAGTTTGAAAGCTTTATATCTTCCTGATAAGAAAGAATGCTTTTCATCAATAAGTAATATTCCACTACCATTTTTGCATCAATCTTAACTTGCACTGTACAATCACAGTAACACACATGCAGATTAGTTTCTGCAGTGATGCTACCGGAAAGACATCCCAAATTATTTAACTATAGCATTAAATCTTAAGCTTAGAAATTTATGTAAAAAATAATTGTTATAATTTACATCAAATAGCAAATAGCTAGAAAGGCAGTAAGATAACAGAAAATTAATTAGATGACATTATTCTGTCAGCTACTCAACTGCACAAGAAAGCCACCAAACACAAAATTTGAAGAGTCCTAATAATGCACTTGATAGTCTGTTGCCAAAATGACACAATTTTCAAATAAAAATAAAGGGGAATAACACCAAAACAGGAAAACAAAACAAAACAAAACCCCACCAAAATTCTAACTTAAACCTTGAGTAAGCCTATTTGTGAAATTCTAAGACACAGGAAGTAATTTACTAATGATCAACTTTAATGAAAAATGATGGCATTTGTTACAAAACTTAGAATTTTGAAAGTGTTTTAAAACATCAGTAAGAATCTCATTAGATTAATATCTAGAGTAAATTGCTGTATAGACAGGGAAATTAGGAATAGCAAGTTTATAAAAGTTTGAAAGGGAAAAAAAAGTTGGGCAGGTACAAAGCACAAGAATGCAACTGGTTTGACTACAGTATATAGCGTATAATTTAAAGTAGCTTAACAGAATTTGAAAACAACAATGGAATTTATTTTAAAATATTTTATCAATTTGCTAATTATGACTTGGCTGTGTTCTAAATCCTTTCATTCCAAAAGGGATTACTGAACTACTAACCTTCCAAAGCATTTAACTCATACTTCTATAATATATCATCTTCCATGTTTTTGAATACAGTTCTTCAAAATTTTTCTATTGTAGCATACTTATAGCTAACAGAGGAGAGATGGTCTGCCTATCTGAGGCCTAGGATTATAACCAGAATATTAGAAAGCAAAGGAAAGGTTTCATTGCAGCCTGACATTATATCTTTAAATCTGTACAAATCAGCTTTCTGCTCTTTATAAAAGTATTGTTTTAATATAAAAGCAAGTTATTTCACAAATTAAAAATCAATGGATGTTCTAGAAGTAATACCTTGTTTACCCCATGTCTTTTGAGTACTTCCTACCACAGTATTACCATATCCCAACTTGAGAATCATATAACATTTTGTCTCCAATAAGAATGTAAGAAAGCTCATCATCTTTGTATCCCCAGGGCCTAGCACTATGCCTAAAACATAGTCACTCAACCAAAGGTGGTACTCTACAGTTCATATACTGCTTTTCAGGAATCAGAAAGAGACAGACATATACTATTGAGTAAACACAGCTTAACTGGTTAACTTACATCTTTTTCTGACCGATGCGGAAACATAGAAGACTGGCTGTAGTACATGTTTTCGTCATGGTAGTCACTGTCGACCCCCTCTACAAACTTCTTTCTTGAAGCACCAAACATGCTGTTTGTCACCTAAACAAAAATATTACTTTTATCAAGAATAACGTTTTGGAAAATGTCAGGCTTTACCTTACTCCTATGCGGAAAACATAAAATGAAGGGAGCATTGCTAAGATAAAGAAACAGATCAACTAACAATTAATGATACAGGTGAGAAAGTCGTAACAGTGCAGTAGTAAATGTTTACTTTCAGGCCCTGAAATCAAGAGGAGAAACTTAAAGTCTGTCACATGCAATGATTCCAATTATTTTAAAAGAAAAAATATCACTTATTCTTGAAAATTGGCAACCCAATATAATTTTCCCATATAAAGATTTTTTTAAAATTGTTTGGGTTTAATTATTCAAAATTTTCACATGCATCTTCAACATTAGTGTCTTTGTCATCGCTACACCTACTTTTTAAATTATGTTTTCCAGAGCATATCATCTTCACTTACAATCTAAGTTTACTGAGATACAGCACTTTTTGAGTCCATGTATAATGGCACACTGGAAATCTTATCTCAAGCCACAAGCTCTCACTCAGGTAATAGTAGGATAATTTTTTCACTCATCATCCTGGTATAAATTTATGATCTCTACTACATAACCTGCTTACTCTTTTGCTTTTTAAGTCTTTACCATATCCAACACTAGTAATTTTGAGCCCTCATCAAGATAATTACTAAATCTGTGCTAATTTTTATCTTATTTTATTTTTTTCCATAAGGTGACCTGTATAAAGCTTCCAAAACTATCAATTGACAGGTTATTTAATTAAGGTCAATGTGTCTTATCCCTAATAGTACTCTGCAGTTCAAAGTAAACTGAAATGTCACGATAGGAAGAGATTTGTAAAGACTAGAATACACAGTGACTATATTTTTTCACAAAAAAAAATGGGGAAAAACTCATCAAATTTGACATCCATCTGGTACACTCATTATGAAGTGTACCATAATGTAAGGGTATTTTCTTCCACTGTAAGAAAAAAGGAACTTTCTTTTACTTCTCATTTCAAAATGAAACACTGTAGTTACTACTGTTAATCAGTAGACATGGTGAACTGGTATACTGCAGATCTTAAGGCCAAATTTGATGTGCAAGTTTGTTGAAAACATCCATGTTATTTAATAATTGCTTTATATTTTAAGTTCCTTGTTAAATCTGTAAGAAACTCAAATATTTAAGTATTCTTCCTGTTGAAGTCTGAGAAAGAGCTATTCAGTTAAATATGAACACCAGTCTGAAGACAACTTAACCACTGCTTTGTTTTATGTTTTTAGGCTATATATCTCTTTAGGTGTGAAATACAGAAAGATATTTTCAAGGATCTATTAATTTGTTAGAACATACTTTATTTTCTTTGGGCAGTGGACTCCCTGGTGAATCTCAGGCATGTGCTTCTATAACTCTGAATGTAATTTTAGGGACTAGGTAGGATCCCTCATGCCTAGCCTCTAACCCCCTAAGTAGTCCCTAATAGGAAAGAGAGGTGTTTTTTTAGTGAGTTTTATTTCAGAAAAGTAACAGTGGAAAAAAGCACTTTAGAGTCTGTAAATTAAGACTCTTTACACATGAGATTTTAAAGGTTTGTTTTGTAAAAGTTAAGGATACATTTAATTCTCTTTAAAGGACAATTACTACTGAGTTCTAATTCTAAAAAAGGATAAACACAGGAAAATGGCATGAAACTTGCAGAATTCACTAAAATTTCAGGAGCGTACCAGGATATCTCTCATCAAATTTTACGTACATAAGTCAAATGGATGCAAAGTGAACTCTTAACAATTGTGATGTAACATTTATCATCAAAACCAATTACAGACTCTTAGAATCCTAAAATTGAAATTAATTGTACTGAATAAAAAAACTTCATTCTAATACTGTGCAAAGAGGTTTTACTGTTTTGAAAGCAAAACTAAACACATGAAATGCCTCAGACAGAGGAAAACAGAAATGTTCTCTTTCATCAATACCAAATTTTCCCAGACTCACTGTGTGTGTGTGCCAGAGGGAGGGAGAGAAAACACAAACATGTAGAATTTCATTTTTGCTTTGTGTGCTTCAACACAGAAATTACACAACAGTGAAAATACTAATTATTTTTACATGACTTCAGCAAAAAAAAAAAAAAAAAGAAAAGAGGTAAGAGTGTAATACTCTGCCTTCAAATGCAAGCCCCAGTCCCAGGGATGGGTACTGGTATGAAACAAAGAATTCTCTGATCCATGGCAAAATCAGAAAGAAAAAGGAAGACAACATAGTAAGTTTTTCAAAAAAGCTAGTTTTGGGCTTCCCTGGTGGTGCAGTGGTTAAGAATCCACCTGCCAATGCAGGGGACACGGGTTTGAGCCCTGGTCCGGGAAGATCCCACGTGCCGTGGAACAACTAAGCCCGTGCACCACAACTACTGAGACTGCGTTCTAGAGCCCGCGAGCCACAACTACTGAGCCCGCGTGCCTAGAGCCCGTGCTCTGCAACAAGAGAAGCCACCGCAATGAGAAGCCCGCACACCACAAGGAAGAGTAGCACCCGCTTGCCGCAGCTAGAGAAAGCCAGCGCACAGCAACAAAGACCCAGCTCAGCCAAAAAAAAAAAAAAAAGAAGTTAGTTTTATTTAATTTTAAAGGGTGTGTCCTGTATTCCATACAGAATGATGAAATGGAGTAGAAAAGTATTTTAGACTAGCCAGGAAGAGTGAAACTAGGAAAGTAACAATGAAGCAGAGAAGTAAAGGAACTAACTAGGTAAAGACAGACAGGAAGAGCAGTCAGTGCAAAGTGAACAGCAAGGTCCTCAGTGGTGCGGCTCAAGCAGAATGAATTCAGTGGAAGATGGTAGAAACTGAAGTCAGAGATACTAGTGTGAGCAGATCATGTGCCTTGCAGGCCTGGGGGACTCTGGATTTTATTCTATGTGAAATGAGAAGTCAAGAGAGGATTTGGGGGAATTCTCTGGTGGTCCAGTGGTTAGGACTCGGTGCTTTCACTGCCATGGGCCCAGGTTCAACACCTGGTCAGGGAACTAAGGTCCCACAAGCTGCACGACGCAGCCAAAAAACAAAACAAAACAAAACAAAAAACAAAAACAAAAAAAAGAGAGAGCGAGAGGATCCGTGGGCAGTTTAAGTGACATAATTTGGCATATTTTATTTATGTATATATTTAATATGATTGTAGCTACTCTGTAAGGAATGGACAAAAGAGGGGACAAGAGTGGAAGCAGGGAAACAGGTTGGTGAGAGATGATGGTGGCTCAGACTACAGTGGTAGTGGTAGGGGATATGTCAACACTGTACTGAAATATATTAAAATTACTGGTTATATCATATATATTAAAGTCAATTTGATAAACAGAAATTTTAAAAACTAATTTAAAAACAAAATCATACTTCATTCTACATTACATATAAAATTTGTTCAAATATTTGGTATATATAATTTGTCAGCTTTCTTCAAGCAAACATATAAAGGGCTTATATCAATTCTGTTAACTGACCACCTTCTCTCTCAACTCTCGTATCACATGTTTTAACAAAGGAGAAGTAAAAACTTGAGATTTCACCAAGAAAAATACATGAAATATGTTGTACCAAAAGCAATATTTCTTAAGTCTTTTTTGAATACAGATCTAAAACATGTAACTAAGACATTTTACATTTGCTTTGATTCCATAAGAACTAATCAGGAGATATATATATATATATATATATACACACACACACACATATGTTAGCTTACACTAATTCTTTCTATCACCCTGACAACCCTGCCCCCCCCCCCAAAAAAAGAGTTGGCCTCAAAATGTAGTAGAGAGGAATTAAACTGACAAGCAGAATGGAAGCACTAAGTTGGCTGGATTTTCCCAGTAAACACCTTCATTACTTCATTAGGACTAGCTATGAGTTCCTAAGGTCAAACATTCTTAATATCTAAATATAATATTTCAAAGCCAAATGCAGTAACTCAGAATACTCACAGAAGAATTCACAAAACCTCAAACTTGAGATAATCTTAACCAACAACTTCAAAGACGGGTAAAGTGGCCCCTGATCCAGGTGGGATGAACAGTAATTACAAAAGGGAAGGAATAAGAGGCAAGGCCTGGAGCTTTTTAAATGGTCACAGAAACAAAGTAGGACACTTTACAAGTGAAACTTCAAAAATAAATTTAGATAGATAGATAGATAAGTAGATAGATAGGCAGACAGATAGGAAAGGGTGAAAAATAGATCATATCCAAGGCAGGATGGGCAGTATTTAATCTTGCACAATTTTCCTTCAGCAAGACCTCTGGAGAGGAACTTACTCTAAAATCATTTATTGTCTATCATGCTGGCATGCTGGCCCAGGCATGGAATCTTATTCCCAGGGAACAGAAACACATCCCATGGCAGAGTGGTCCTTTTCCTGATAGCAAACAAATATAGTTTGATTTTGAAATCTATCTCCAGTCTTAAGGTTCCAGCAGCATATTTTAAAGTGCTGCTAGACATTTCTGCATGAGAAGTACATTTTAATAAACTAAATCAGTAATATTTAAAACTGACTTTCCAAGTTAACTTTCTCCTGTTCTGTTCCGCATATCATCACATTGTAATCTTTCTTCACAGTGGCTTTCACATTTGTTTTTTGCCATTCTACCTATCACCTTCTTAGTTTAAGCTATGGACTAGATTTTTCTTAGCCCTCTGACTGATCTCCCTTCACATTTCAGTGAACATGCTGAGGGTTTCCTATATGAATTATGCCAGAAACTGTGCTAATGAACACAAAAGCTGAGTAACAGCCCCAAGTCTTGAACAAGCTCACAGCCTAGCTAGGAGAAACACCTGTAAATAAACAATTACAGTATGAAAATCTGTACAGGTGTTTTGGGAACACAAATAAGGGAATATCTAACTATCTGAGGGAAACAACTGAAAGATCTTATAAAGTAATATTTGAACAAATATTTAAATGTTAAAAATTTTTTAAAATTAATTAATTAATTTATTTATTTTTGGCTGTGTTGGGTCTTCGTTTCTGTGCGAGGGCTTTCTCTAGTTGCGGCGAGCGGGGGCCACTCTTCATCGCGGTGCACGGGCCTCTCACTGTCGCGGCCTCTCTTGTTGCAGGCAGAGCACAGGCTCCAGACGCGCAGGCTCAGTAGTTGTGGCTCGAGCCACAACTCAGGCCCAGTTGCTCCGCGGCATGTGGGATCTTCCCAAACCAGGGCTTGAACCCGTGTCCCCTGCATTGGCAGGCAGATTCTCAACCACTGTGCCACCAGGGAAGCCCCCAAATTTTTTTTTTATTTTAAAAAAAGTGTAGGGTGGGAGATGAAGCAAACTTTGGCATAAGAAACAGCAGGCATAAGTTCTCGGACGTGAGAGAAAGCCCAGAAACACAAAACTTTTAATACAGCCAACAAGGAGGATGTCTGGAAGGACAATGATAGGTGGTAAGGAAAAATAGGCTAAATTTCAATGCCAGGTTAAGAGGGCAAGGATATAGACGGGAAAGCCAGGTACAAAAATCTAGGTGAAGACTTCCCTCAACTAACACTTTACTATGATGTCATATTCATAACCACTACAATGACTTTGTCACTTTCCTACTCTCGCATCTCTTGTTAATTTCCCCTAAAGGATGCAGACCAATATTCCTGCGATCACGACCTTAACATAATTTTGCAGCAGTAATTATCTCAAAATCCAACAACAACCTTATGTCTCAGCTTAATTTGGGTTATTCACAGTTGTTCCTATACATGATAATGTCTGGAAAATGCCATCTGTAACCCCTGACATCTTCAACAATTAAAACTTAAGCTGAGCAGATTAACTCTAAATATTTATTGAAATCATCCATATCTTTCCATCTCCGTCATTTCTGAGAACAAGCATTTCCAATATCCTTCAATCAGGTCTTTATTAATCCATTCTCATTCCCCTCAAATTTACTCTCCCACATCAGCCAAGTAAATTTTTAAAATAAAAATTTAACAGTCATGGCCCTGCTGATTGAAATGCCTCAACAGCTTTCCAAATCAGTAATAAGGCTTATAAGGCCCTATGTAACCTCTCTGACCTTAACTGTCTCCACAGGTCCCCTGTCACTACTAAACTGCTGCCACACCTTCAGTTACTCAAACCCAAGTTCTCTTCCGCCTCCGGACCTTTGCATAGGCTGATACCTTTACGTAGAATGCTCCTTCTCCCATTCTTTGAAACTTTCATATTAAATCAGGACCCCTGGTTTGCAGTCATTGAAAATACTTTATCATAACTATAATTATACAATAATAAGAAATAACTTTTATTGACCACTTACTATAATGCCAGGCAATATACTCCAAATGTTTCAAAATGTATTTATATAATCTTCATAATTTACTTAGTAATAACTATATAAACATGTATGTAATCCTCATGTATTTACTTACTTAGTCTTCATTTTTAGATGAGAAAACTAAGAACTGGAGAAGTTGGGTAACTTGCCCAAGGTCACATATCTGAAGTGCCCAAGATTCCGTATCTGATAAGTGACAGAGACGGGATATGATCCCAGACAATCTGCTAGAGTCCCCCCTTTTAACCACGATAGTACACTGACTCTCAGACATACAACTAATAGTTTAATGTTTGTATTCTCCCCAAACTGTAAGCTTCATGACGGGAGAAGCAGTAAAGGGCAAAAAGGGGTGGGGGGCTTACTTTGCAGTAAACAATGGTAAGTAGAGGGTGCCACATCAAATATTTGTGCATGTCAAAAAAAGATCTCTTTAGCAGAAGAATGAGAATGAACTGACTAGAGGTATGTGAAACAAACGTTAGTCTCTACCAGACTGATCATATTTATTTTAGAGAAAGCAACAATAATTTTAGAATAAAATTATGCTTAAAAGAAAGAACACCACTACACCAATTAAAAAGTAATTACTATTTCCATATTCTAAATTAACTAATATTTTTACTTTCAAAATATAGTGAACATAATTTAATCGTTCAAGGAATTAGAATGGTTATTACAAACCTCTAAATTTTTATTATAAGCTACTGAAATAGACACTGTAGCATTAAACGAGTAGAATATGTTTACCAATTGGGTTAAAACAAGACCAAATCCCTAATGGCAACTTTTTCTTGTGATTCTATTTCTAAAGTAGCCAGGAGTTTTACTGTTAACATGCTGATACATGTGTCCCATCATAAAATCAACTCTTTCACAACACTGAAGTACGAAGACTTTTCTATAGCCAGCAACTTTTCATCTTTACCAACAGAGTATGCATCCACCTTGTATTATAAAGGGTAAAGAGAGCCAAATGTAGGCGGGGGTTGGGGGTGACAGGACTGCTCTTTTACTCCTTTTTCCCTAATGGAGATTTTACTACTTCACTCTGATTGCTGAATACAAAATTTGACTTCTTACTTTTCCCTCCCAATTTCATATTCACTATCAGCAAACACTTCACACACATACATATACACACAAGTTCTCTGTTGTTTATAAAGCAGGCAGAAAATTAATAAAAACCACAGTCAATTGCCATTAACATTTATCTGCCTTTATCAAGATGTAGTCAATCAAAATTGAAACCAATCATGAGAAGCCATAATACCTGAAGATAATCTGGTTATCTTTATTACTGGCTTTTAGAGGGAAAAGCTGATAGGTCAAATCCACTGAGACACTGCCCAAATTCTATGGAACTAGAATACTGTACACCTATATCAAATATGATATACTACCACCTAGAAATATTTATAACCCAAGGAACTTTTGTTTTAGTGGTATTTTTTGGTAATAGGATTCTGAGCTACCAATCCTACTTCACAACTGTTATAAATAATCCTAATTTTATTTCATCTGGAAAACACTAAAAAAAAGAAAAGAAAAGAAAAGAAAAGAAATGGGATTAAATAAAGGAGAGAAAGGCACTTACATTAGAAAAAAAATCTAGCTCCTCAAAGAACAAAGAATTTAATATCTGGAAGTCTTTAGGAAAAGAACAAATGATCTTTCCTCCTATTAAAAAACATACTACTCTTGAAGTCCTACTAGTTCTAGAATACTATGTCGTGATATCTATAATATAAATAAATGTATAATGAATAGTTTATTAATCTACTTAGGATGGATCTAAAAAAAGTGAAGATTTAGATAAATTTTAAATTGATAATTTCTAAATTCATCAACTTAAATTGATAGGGAAATAAAAGCAATTCATTTCATAGTTTTAGTAAATGCAGACTGCCTGATAAATGAGCAATAAAAGCCTTAATGAATACTGAAAAGGCAGTTAATAGGTAGATGCAAAGGAAACTTTGACTGGAAATGTGATTCAGCAGAAAACTAGGGGCTTATAGGAACATACCAACAATCATTATTTTGGAGAGTAGTTAAATATTCTGGCACAGAGTTCTTTACAGGGGTTACAGGAATACTTCGTAAGAGATTATCATCCCCCGCAAAACAGGGTAGCTCACATTTGATGAAAAGATAGAGAGGGCATGCCAGGAGAGTGATGAAAACATATCATTCTTCCTAATCCAAAAACTGTTTACTGAAATTTGGTACCTGAAGCTGCTTTACTGAGATGACATTCCCAAAACCATGTACACCATATCTTAGGGTGTGCCCCCACCAAATCTACAAACTCTCTAAAGAGTATTACCAAAAGGTCTATCAGCGCTCCTGATCAGTCTGACTTTGATCTAGGGAGAATATGTTGTGCATGCTTCAACTTGAAGAAACAGATTTTGTGGTTTTTCAAATTCTTAAAGTTGCCTGTATCAATATGCCTCATACAGATTCAAACTTATAACCACCAACATACAAGCTTTAAAAGACACGTGCATCATCCTAAAATCAAAACACTAATAACTCAGAAAGTGCTAACCATAAAAAAAGCACACAATCATATATTAACTAAAGAACCAACTATAAATGGTATGCCTTATGAGCAATAAGTTAGATTTGAGAACTCACACAATAGGGCCTAAAATTAAAATAAGCAATATTTTATCCTTAAATATTAAGATATAAATTTATAAATTACAAGTGGAAGAACATATAACAGTAGAAGGCCCATAAGTTTAGAATATAAAACAAATCCTCTAAGTATGAAGGGAATGTTTTTAATGAGGGTGACTATCTTACGCCAGTGTCAGAGTTGGGGGTGGGGAGCGCTCGCTAATGCAGAGGAGAGAGGGTGGGAATCCACAAGAAACTGATGGATGGTCTGCTTTGCTGGGGGATATGGATTTCTACAAGCCTTCCAATAAATTTAAGAAACGCTCAAACTTAGAGGAAAGGAGAGAGAAACTGCTGAGGATTCTGTATTTTGAGGCTCTGCTTTGAGACTTGAAATGCCAAATACGTGGTGCCCCAATCTCTTTAATCCTGACATACTTTCTCTGAAGAAATGTTAGCCATCACAGGCTATATTCTATTTTTCCTGGGTATAATTTTGAATGTCTTGTTATGTGCAAAAGAATCTAGAAATAACGTGAATAAGAATTATATGGGATAGATCTGGGAGAACTAAAGAAACAATTTTTGAAGCCCTTCTGAGAAGTAAGAACCTAAAATGATAGTATTTATTTGTGAGCAAAGTAGTGCAGACCCAGGGCTACACTGCTATAGAACTATTTCTAAAAATTCTGCATTAAGAAAAAAATATCTGTATTGTTAGATCATGATTTTGGATACAAGGAACACAAGCAGACAATGACAGGAGTGTTAGCATTTTACACACACACACACACACAATTTGGTGAGCTTGTTCACTCAACAAATGTTTGCTGAACTTTGTACCAGATATTGTGCCTTCACTGCTTCTATACTTATTTTTGTTAGCCTCAAATCTAGAGATGGGTAGAAATGTTCCAGTCTTCCTGTCTAGATTTCAAGGAAAAAGATGTTTGAAGTTTCTATTCCTTCAAATTTTAAAAATATAGCTACTTGCCTGAAACTTCGGGAAACGGAAGAACAGCATGTCTAAAGCTAGTGGAAGGAAACTAAAATATGCCTCCTTCTGATACCAAGTTAAACGTAGCAAAATTTTTAGTCTATGGATTTATGCTTTCCCTGACTTTTTCTCTTAGCTTCTTTTCTGAAAATGAGTTTTCTGGTCCTGCTATACTCCGTGGAGAATATGAAGTTTAAAAAAATCTAACAAACGTCCTTTGTATTACAACATTAATGGTTTATTCAGTTTAAGGTTTTCCCTCTTTCACATCTAACTAATAAGAAATGAAATTATTTCTTAGAACACTAGGACTTTAATAATTTATGAGATAATTTTATGAAGAAAATAATTTATAAGAAACACTATATTTTTAAACTAACAAAATGACTCACTGACAAAATGGCCCAACATCCACCCTTAAAATACTGATGACAGCACCATTTTTCCCCCAGCCTTTCCCACCACCTACTTACCTGTGCAACTTCTTTCAACATTGGCTACTCTGGGGATTGGAAAGCTCAGGGCTGGAGGCTGAAGTGAAGAAGGAAAGGTTGGAGGGTGAGCCATGGCACCAGCCCCGCACTAGGAGCGCCCCTGAGATACTACAGCAGGGTTGATACCATAGCTCTGAAGTTCAAACTCCAGCAAACGATAAGAAAGGAGTCCAACCAGAACATGATAAACGATGGGATTCTTCCGCTCTTTGAAAAATAAGGAAATCATGCTATAAAGATCTGAATGTCCAGTTTCAACATTATGACTCCCTGTTCACCTCTTCATCATTCCCCAACCCCAGATTCACCTCAGACTGATTCAAAGTGCTGATCAAAACAAAGAGGATGGGGGGTGAAGTGCACAAGTAGAGCTTTCTATAAACTTGCACACAGAAAATGAGGATAGGGTTCACCTGGCCATCATAAAAACGTCCAAGACAATATGTTAAAATACTCTGCCTATCTGCCCCTTGAATACTTTCTTGCTCTCCTAAGCACTCAACATTAAATCTAAGGCTCTCATACACATTAACATTAATACCATCAGCCAGCAATATGACAGCTGGACTATTTGGATGTATTGATATTTAAATTCCTAAAAGTGGGCCAATGAGCTTTTCAAAACCTAGGGATAACTTTCGGTATAAGGATATTCCTTGGGGGGAATTTCCTGGCAACTCCAGTGGTTAGGACTCCGCACTTCTGCTGGGGGCCGGGGTTTGATCCCTGGTCAGGGAACTAAGATCTTGCAAGCCGTGCAGCATGGTCAAAAAAAAGTATATTCTTTGGGAGGAAACTAATTTCTTAAAAGTGTTCCACTCTGATGAAAGCAAATAAGGACCCCCTCAACTAAAATAACTTTAATCAAACTAGATGATAAAAAAATTAGACTTTTAAAGAAATAAATCTAAATACAGGACTTAAACTGTGACTTCTATGAGAATGTGAATCCTCATTTTATAATATAAAAAGTAAATTACTGATTCAGAGGAAACTAGACTCTGATTATTATGACTACTAAAGCTAATAAAAATAGATGCTCATTTAAGTTATTTAAAGATAACATCTACTCAATAACATAAATATTATTGGAGGTGGCAAATGTTTTAAAACAGTAAATTAAATATAGTGAAGTATCAGAATCCTAAATTATGTTATATGAAGCAATTAAAAATAAAAAGTACTCCTTTAGCAAGGGAACACAGGACTTTTAAAATACTTCTAAACATCTTGCCATATAAATTAATGCAGTAAACATTACTCAGTAAGCATCTACAATGTAATGTGCTAAATATAGTTACATTTATACCCTTATGTATTTTATCCATTTGATGCTCAGAATAAAGAACATCACAAATCAAAGGGAGTAAAGAAGAAAACACATTTACAATGCTCCTGCACCATTACTCTGGCCTCCAGGCCTTAGTGAACTTACCCTTCATTACCTCTAATCTCCTACCATTTCCCCCTTCTCTTATTGTGTTCCTGCCCCACTGCCCTGCTCCCCTTGCTATTCCTCAAACACAAAAGGCATACTCCTGTCTTCAGACCTTTGTACTTCTTGTACCCTTCAAGAATGCTTTCTTTTTAGGTATCTACATGGCTTCACCTCACCATACTTCATATATTGAGCTATCCTAGTGAGGACTTCACTGTTTATTCTATTTAGAAGTACACTACCCTTTTCCCCAACCCCTTAGACACTCTCTATCCCCTTTCCTGTTTTAATTTTTCCTCCATAGCATGTATCAAAATATAATACACAATGCATTTTATTTATTTTGTTTAATGTCTTCCTATACTCTAAAACATCAGCTCCACGAGAACAGAATTTGTTTATTTATTTTGTCTCTTTGTTCACTTCTGTCTCCACAGAATCTGGAACAGTGCCTGGCACTGAGTAGGCCCTTAACATGAACGTGTCCTCCTTTTAGTCCACACATGCTGTTACCTGAGTGTTATTTGACAGTAACCCATCACTGCAGTGCTTACAGCACATGTGAAAATTTTATGAGCAAAACAATTATTTTAAAAAGTAATGGAATTATGTCAAAAATTAATGTTAATTTTTGTATTTCTGAAACATATGAATAAAATTGTTTTATGCCTTTTTCCACTGAAATTGACAACCACTTCCAAAATACCTAATAGACTAACAGACACCTTCAGTGGTTAGAATGCCATGCCATGAGAAGTACCAAATAAGGATTTGGAGATGAAAAATTTTTTTTTCTATTTCCCAAACTTTTTCTCAAGTTAGATTACCTTTTTAAAAAAAGCTGTTTCACGAGTATTTCAGACTTAACAGTTTAATATGATGAGACAACACACGTCTCTTTTCTAGCAAAAAATCCCACTAGAAGAATTATACTACTTAGAGCCACTGGGTTGCACTGTAGTCCATGGGAATATGCACTCCTTGAGAACAGTGTACTGCTAGAGCAGCCTAACACAGTGGGCCTGGTACAAATAAGCACTAATGTGTGTTGAGAGTTTATCAAATGATAGGTATTACTCAAAGCACTTTAAATATATTACCTCACTTAATCATAACAAAACCCCTATAAGATGTACTTTTACCTCAAATGGAGGCACAGAAGGGTAGGGCCTATGGACTCTCTTTAGATTGAAAATATTTCTCTATCACAGTTATCATGAAGAATACCCAGTCCCTGCAACCCCAGTAAGATACTAAAGATTTAATCTCCACAAAAACCCAAGTGGATAGACTCCAAATTTTAGAAGTTAGCCAAAGCGTAGGTGAGGGTGGGGCATGGGGTTGAAAATTGAGAGATGAAGACCTACACTCTGAACTGTGGGATCCTCAGCTTTCTTTCCTTAACCTGCTTACAGAACACGATCAGTCAGACTTAAGAACCATCCCTCTACCCCACCTTTCCACCTGTGGAAAAACTGAATTGCTCCAGAGAAACAAATGTCACACACTATCAAAATGAGGTTCTCCCCAATAAAAAGGTTAACTCAAATACATGTTAACACAATGTCCACAAGCACTGTTACCACTTCTTAAAAACTTATTTGGAAATAATTTTAGATTCACAGAAGAGCTGCAAAAATAGGACAGAGTTCCCATATGCCCCATCTTCCCCTAGTGGTAACATCTTATTAGTACAAATATCAAAACCAAGAAATTAGCTATTATCTAACAACTTCACATGGATTTCACCAGTTTTCCACTAATGTTCCTTTTTCTGTTCTGTTCTGATCTTGGTTAAAATGGTCTATCTGCCCATTTTCTCCATTGTAAATTACTATTTTCCTCTTTAAAACAATAAATGTTCTGAAAGAAGTACTTTGAGAGCATGCAAATACCTGTTTGTCCTTAAATTTTTGCTCACTAATTATGACATTCATCCATGGATAGTGCCTACAGCACCTATTACTGTGATGGTCTAATGATGATTTTCTATTTTCTTCATTTCTTCTACACTATATTTGTGCATCAAAATGTTTCTACAAGTAGACAAATCATCTTTTAAAGATCTCACTCTCAAATATGAATAAAGTGTCAAAGACTTTACCTAACTGACCCAAAGTGATATAGGCAGAAAGTGAAGAATAACATCTCAAAACCAGAGTCCTTCACTCTATAACCATCATATTCTTTGTTTTATTACACTGATTTCATCCCAGTAGAAAAGAACAGGTTTAAAATTTCATATGCCCCAAGCAGTCTCTCTCGGTACTTCTGGACCTAAATAAGAAAGACCTTTACTTTTCTTTTTCCTAGAAACAATATCTTCCTATTTTCATTAGTACATGTAGTACAATGTCTTTAATTTACTGGGTTGGGTTAAACAATGAAGTGATGATTTAATATTCCATGTGACAGAACACAAATTTTTGAAGTAAGGAATACAAATTAGTAAAATTATTACCTCAGCTGATAAGACAAATGGCCAATGTATGTATGGCTCTATTAGATTCTAGGGAATCTTAAGGGAGGGAATGCAAGGGAAATTGTTCAACTTTTTGCTTCAGGTAAAACAGAATCACAGCTATAGATGACTCCAAATATGAATTGGAAGTTATTTACTGACTTGTACTGTTCGATGTTTCTTTCCAAATGACCTTAAGTGGTGAGAACAGGTCTGATATTTCTTTGTATTGCATACCACATACTGCCTTACACAACAGAAAGTATTCGAGTCTTGACTGAACACTGACACAGAAGCTTATTCTCTCTCTCAGGAATGATTTTTCATCTATCTTCTCAACCAAAATATAATTTTTTTTAAATGAAATCTTAGGACTTCTACTTCCAACCTAGATGGAGGAGTAGGAATCCTCTCGCTCCCGTGTCACCGGAAACAACTTTAAAAATGGATAAAATATATTAAACAATGGTTTTCAGACATAGGACATCAGGCAGTACAAGATAATAACCCTTGAGAGAAGAGAAAGAACTGATGTGAGCCCTACAACTGCCCATGCTTACTGAATGGAGGAGTTTCCAGGTGCAGGTTGCAATACAAGGAGAGGGAGTCCTGGTGAAGGCCAGCAATCTCTGTGAATTGAGGAAGTGTGGCTGAGAGTCTGAGTAGGCTAAGGTATCTAGAGTGAGAAGGCTAGAGCAACAAATAAGAGAGAGCTGTAAAGAGAAAGTGTTCTAGAGATCTGGAAAGGGTTCCTGAGTCTTCAGCTAAGTACTGATCAGCATATGCATGTGAGGAACTGACCAGAGGCTGGGAAAAGAGAGAGCAAAAACAATCTCTAGGGCTCACACAACTGTGCCCTAAGCCAGAGTAGAAAAATATTATAATTCACAGGGCGTCAGATATAGTACTCAGAAGAGTACAGCCTCAGTAGTTGGGAAAAATTAGCCCTAGACTAAAGGCTACTGTGGTTCTTTGTAACAAAACTTACAGTTAAAAAGGGGGGGTGGGGTGGGGTGGGGAAATGTCTCAAAGGGCTCCAACAGCTTCTAAGTAACTGTGCCCCTAAGAAAGCTCAAGAATATTTACAAAAGTACGAAAAAATGTATAGCACTGAACAGGTAAAAATTCCAAGAACTGGTACCCAAGCAAAAGTTTCCAGGCATGCAAAGAAGCAATAAAATAAAATACATAATGGGAAACCAACAATAGAAACAGACCCAGAAATGACACAGATGATAGAATTAATAGATAATAACATTATAAAACTGTTATTATAACTACTTTTTGCATGTAAAGGGAAGAATAACTGGCATGATGAAGAAAAGACTGGTGAACTTAAAAACACAGCTATAAAAAACTACCCTAAATACACGGAGAGAAAAAAGATTTTAAAAACTGAACAGGGCAACAGTAAGTTGGGACAACTTCAAGTGATCTAATATATTTGTAATTGGAGTCCCCAAAGGAGAATGGGAATAGAGTAAATATTTACAGAAATAATAGATTAAAAATTCCAACTGACTCACTTTGCTGTATACCTGAAACTAACACAACACTGTAAATCAACTATATGCCAATAAAAATTATTAAAAAATAAAATAAAATAAAATAAATTCCAAATTTGATTAAAAAAATACTTACAAATACACAAATTTAAGAGGTTCAATAAATCTCAAGCATAACAGACACGAAAAAAACTATACCAAGATACATCATAATTAAAATGTGTAAAATCAATGACCAAAAAATGTTAATAGCAGCCAGAGAGAAAAAGTTACATTATGTAAAGAGGACAAAGATAGAAAGACAGAAGACTTTTTGTTGGAAATGGTCTAAGTCAGAAAACAGAGCAAAATACTCAAAGCACTAAAAAATCTGTCAACTATGATTTCCATATCCAGCAGAAAATTTATCAAAAATAAAAGTGAAATAAAGACTCTTTCAGACATCCAAAATCTAAAAGAATTCATCACAATCAGAAATGTATTACAAAAATGTTTTTTTGGTCGAAGTCTATCTTGATGGGGCTTTTTCTGTAGACCCATGTTGCTGGAAACTCATCACAGAATAATACATGGTTTGCTTTACTGATTTCTAGGAAAGAACTATAAGACAGAGATGCCACTAAAAGTGTGAAAGATCTAATGGTCATATTTTTTCATCTTAGGTATTGGAATATCCCAAAGACCTGTCCTATTCTAGGATGTGATAGTTTAGGGTGAATATGACTTGAACTTATGTTTAGAGGGCGTGTGAAATTGAGAACCAGGTAGATTCACCTACTCCAACCCTAAAAGTGGCCCTAAAGTAAACTGCTTGAAGAAACTAGATCCTAAAGACTATAGGTGGGGAATTTTGAAGTATGTCATCAGTATGTCCATATTCAAGCAGAGATAAAAGAAGCTCAACTAAAAGAACTGTGGACTGGGACTTCCCTGGTGGTCCAGTGGTTAAGACTCCATGCTTCCACTGCGGGGGGCGCAGGTTTGATCCCTGGCTGGGGAACTGGGATCCCACGTGCCACGCAGCACAGCCAAAAAAAAAGAACTGTGGATTGACATGACAACTGTGGGTTAGGTAAACTTTCTTTTTAAAGGGGCTATCTTGAAGATCATGACTCAAACTTTCAAGGAACTAAGGTAAGGTGACAGGCAGTGGAAGGAATCACAAAATGCCAAATTCTTAAATAAAAATTTAATGACCTTAATGTTGTCTATGTTACACATAACTTAAAAAGCTTTTTGAAAAATTTAAAGTCCTTCAAGTAGAAGGAAAATGATACTATAAAGAAAGAAGGGAAGGAAGGAAAAAAAAAACAACCTCCTGGATTGGTAGTGTCTTAGGCACTAGCAGAAGCAAACACAAATCCCCTTGGGAAAAATGTCTTTCCATCTAGTCCTCAAAGAAGTCACACAGATTTCTAAGAAACATAAAATGGTAACTTACACACCTACAAGGAATCAAGGTATCATAAGTGAGAACCAGAAGAAACAAAAGACATGAGAATGATCTGTGGCAACTTTCAGCTGCTGGATTTATCACATATTAAACATAAGCATGTATAAAATGATTAAATAAACAAAAGAAGATATATTAGAGCCAAAATCTAAACAATAAAATAATGTAAAAATGCGAAAAATAATGATAAATATGTGGGTATAGAAGATATAGATAAGATTAACGAACTTGATCTAATGGAAACAGAGCAATACACCTGCCAACTGGTCAATATGCATTTTGTTCAAGTACGTAAACAAATAATTGATATCATACTGACCACATTCTCTAGCTACAGCGGAATATGTGAGAAATCAGCAATACAAAGATAATTAGAAAAGCCTCATAAGTTTGGAAAATTAAAAACACTTAAAAGAACAGTAAAACAAACCCTAAGGAACAAAAGGAAATATCAATAACTTAAAGAGTATAAATTGATGAATATAAAACAAAGAAATTTAAAGCAAGGGTGACAAATAAGATGAAAAGGCACACAGTAAACAATCTTACGGATGAAAAAAGGCGCTAAAAAGAAAAAATATTTAAGACGGTAGCATTATGAATAATTTCTTAATCCTGATAAAGAATATCTACAAAAAAAAACCAAAACCTGCATCAAACATCATATTTACTGGTGACAAAGTTTGTAAGACAAGTAACAAGAGAAAGATTCCTACTATTAGCACTTCTACTCAACCTTGTATCAGAAATACGAGTGAGTTCTGGAAAAAAATGCAAGTTATAAAAATTATAAAGTATCAAAACTGGAATTTCCAGATGATATATTTATTTACATGAAAGAACCCACCCCACAAAGAACCTACAGATAAATTATAAGAATAAAAATTTAGGGACTTCCTTGGTGGTCCAGTGGTAAAGAATCCGCGTTCCAATGCAGGGGACGTGGGTTCGATCCCTGCTCGGGGAACTAAGATCCCACATGCCGTGAGGCAACTAAGCCCGAGCACAACTACTGAGCTCATGCTCCTCAACCAGAGAGCCTGCGAGCCACAAACTACAGAGCCCATGTACTCTGGACCCCGCACACCCTGGAGCCCACGCACCACAACTAGAGAGAAGCCCGCGCCCCCTGACAAAGAGCCCACACCAAAATGGAAGATCCCGCATGCCTCAATGAAGACCCCGTGTGACGCAACTAAGACCCGATGCAGCCAAAAAAACAGTAATCAAGTTTAAAAGTCAACTGTATGTCAATATAACAGTACATCTATAAAATATAATTTTAAAAATCCAATTTACCAAAAAAAAGCAACAAAAAGTACTTATGTATAACTCTGACTAAAGATTTATAATTCCATTATTAAAAAAAATACAACTTCATTGAGAGAAAATACAGAAGACCTCAGTGTATGAATTCAGGGAGAGGAAGAATAACATAAACGTATCATTTCTTCCCCAAATAAAAATGAAGTCAATAAAATTCCACTTGTAAACACAATGCCTTTTTTTTTCTTCAAATTCTAAATTTGTCACTGAACAAAAGGCCAAGAAAGTGAAGACAATAATAAAGACCAAGGTGGAGAGACAGACACGAAGATTTAACACAAAGCTATAGTAGTTAAGGAAGTGGGACACTGGTGCAGGCAGAGACAAACACATCAAAGTAATAAAATAGAGATATAGGAAACAGACCCACAAATATAAACAAACTGATTTATAACAGAGCACTGCTAATTAGGAGGAAGAAAGAAGAAAATCAATACATGATGCTAATATAATTGATTATCTTTATGCCAAGAAAAGGAATTTGGTCTCCTTAAACCATATACAAAAATCATTCTCAGAAGGATTTAAACATGAAAGACAAAATTAAAAATCTTTAAAAAGACATGAGAATACCTTCTTTTACTTAATTTCAATAGGGAAATATGTCTCAAACAACCTCAATAAATTTGAAAAATTTAAAATTTGACATTATTAAATGTCAGGTCAATATGAACACTGTTGATGGGACTCAAAATTGGTATAAACACACCTAAACATATTCCTAGAAGACCTTTTGTGAATTTAATTTTTATAAAATTTGAGACTACAACATGGTTCAGAAAACTTCTCTAACTTCATAAAGCTTCCTCTTCTGTTGTTTTCATGCAGTCTCTAAAAGTACAATGGCAAGTTTTCTGAGGTCTTCTTGGCTCTGTTCCCTTCTCCCACTTTAATCTGCTCCTTCTCTTTCCTCTGTCTCTGTTGTCCCTATCCTGCTCAATTTTGATTCCACTCCCAGAAACTTCTCAACAGGGCCCTGGAAGGGAGCACTGGTGGGTCAGTCTTGAGAGTTCAGAGCTAGGCGGCTCAAGTCACTTTAGGCCTCACCACAGGTCCCTTACCCTGATCTAATAAAGTGGGCAAAACCTCCCCAATTTCAAATTGGCTAATCACACTTACCACTTTCAAAATGGCTCTTCACCACTTTGAGGTGCTTCTATGCTCAGGTCCAGACACCCCAATGCTTCTATGTTCTTATGCATAAAAACTGATAAATGTGGGTCTTTTGTTAGACTTTCACCTGCTTATATTTTGAGGTTCATGGACATATTTCATCCCCAGTTTTTGTTACAAATGTTTTCATGGGTTTTGGTTTTCTATCTAGTTGTTCTATTTTTATATGGGAATTCAGAAAGACTAAAAAAACAAAAAACAAAAAACTAAGCTGTCACCATCAGTGCAATCATCCCAGAAGCTAAGTAAGGCCTGAGATTATATTTTAAAAGGTAACTATGCACCAGTGTTTTCTTAGGTCAGTCTCCCAAAGCAGTAGAAATAAAAGCAAAAATAAACAAATTGAACCTAATCAAGCTTATAAGCTTTTGCACAGCAAAGGAAACCATAAACAAAATGAAAAGACAACCTAGGGACTGTGAGAAAATATTTGTAAATGATGCAACCGACAAGGGCTTAATTTCCAAAATATACAAACAGCTCATACAATTCAATAACAACAACAAAATCAAATCGAAAAATGGGCAGAAGACCTAAACAGACATTTCTCCAAAGAAGACATACAGATGGCCAATATGCACATGAAAAGATACTCATCATTGCTGATTACTAGAGAAATGCAAATCAAAACTACAATGAGGTACTACCTCACACCAATCAGAATAGTCATCATCAAAAAATCTAGAAACAATAAATGCTGGAGAGGGTGTGGAGAAAAGGGAACACTCTCACACTGTGGTGGGAATATAAATTGGTGCAGCCACTATGGAAAACATTATGGAGGTTCCTCAAAAAACTAAAAGTAGAGTTGCCGTATCATCCAGGAATCCTACTCCTGGGCATACACCCTGACAAAATTGTAATTCAAGAAGATACATGCATCCCCATGTTCATAGTAGCACTATTTACAACAGCCAAGACATGGAAACAACTGTCCATCAACAGATGAACGGATAAAGAAGATGTGGTACATATATGCAATGGAATACTACTCAGCCATAAAAAAGACTGAAATAATGCCATCTGTAGCAACCTGGATGCAACTAGAGATCATCATACTAAGTCAGGCAGAAAGAGAAAGACAAATACCATATGATATCACTTAAATGTGGAATCTAAAATATGACACAAATGAACCTATCTATGAAAAAGAATCACAGGCACAGAGAACAGACTGGTGGTTACCAAAGGGGCAGGGGTTGGGGGAGCGATGGAGTGGGAGGTTGGGGTTAGTAGACGTAAGCTTTTATATATATCTACATATATATTGATATATAGGTATATATCCAATAGGATGGATAAACAACAAGGTCCTACTGTATAGCACAGAGAACAATATTCAATATCCTATGATGAACTACAACGGAAAAGAATATTTTTTAAAAAGTATATATATGTATAACTGAATCACTTTGCTGTACAGCAGTAATTAACACAACATTGTAAATCAACTATACTTCAATTAAAAAAACAGTAACTTTGCTTCTATATTTTCTGATTGATAGAAGTATCTACACTAATGTTTTAACTTTCTATTTAATGATGAACACATTCCATATTCATGATTGGGGCAAATTACTTAAATATAAAATGTATTTCTGAAAGAGAACACAATATTTCATGTGTAAAAGCCTAGAGCTAAGTTCCCAAAGGAGCACCACAGTGAACACAAAAGGATGCCCACCAGATATTTTAAATCTTCTCAGGAAACACGTCAGATATCAGATATCTGTCAGATATCAGATACCACCTGAACTACTAAGTGGTTTAGACCTAATTACTTAATTTAACAAAACTGTTAACATTTCTGTTGGCCCAGGGGCACTGTGAAAAAATTACTAAGATACTAAGGGTGCCATAGAACCATGTATCTTAGTGAAACTTGCTTTTTGGAAAACAAATGTCACCTCATTTGATGATTTCATAAGATGAGTAAAAAAGTATCAGAACATATAATGCATTCTAAGAAAGACCAACATTGTCAGCATCACGTAATAAGCCAACCAATGAGGAACTTGGGAATTCATTTAATTTGATGTTTTTGGTTGGCCAGAGGAAGAAGAAAAAGATGAGCCATGAATGACAAATAAATGTCAAAATTTATTTGAAACAAATATTTAGGTCATGGAGTCAAAATAACTTTTGTTGCCGATAATATGATAGTGACATGAGCAGAAGCATCACATTTAAAGTGCAATTACAAAAGCGATCTCATTTTAGCAGGAATTGTATAACTTCAAGTGAAGACAACTTAACAGTCACGCAATTCGAGTTTTTTTATTCCCCTTCCTTCATCCTGTGGCTACAGCCATTTGTTTCCAAGAGTTTCAAGAGCAATGAACTGTGGACCAGTTCACTGATTTCGGGTACTTATTTTTGAACAAATTCCTTCCTCAGCTCACTCTTGCTCACCTTAACCCAGTGCCAAACAGCAAGGATGTCTAAAGCCTCGTCTTTCTGCTCTACACACTAGATCTATTCTGACAACTCTTGAATTGCTAAGTACTCATTTTTAAAAAATTCTTTTCCATTTTAAGTGTTCTTTATATTATGCATCTTTAACATATGTAATATATCAGATTCCAAGTGCTTTGATGCTGGTGTTGTTTTCAATCATACTAGAAGCTATCAAGAAAAGGTTATAAGCTACTATGTTACAACTATGACTCTAAGATACCATCAGTTGTAAAATACATCCTGATAGCAGAAAGATAAAAATTTTCAATAATGTGTTATCACTTATAATAAAAGAAATGGGGTACTTCATTGCTTGTTTACATTAAATTTTTACTGCAGTGCAAAAGAAAAAAATGTAATTTGTATACAGTATTGTACAATACTCTTGCATACTGAATGGAAGCACACCTACCAGATGAGTTTGTATGTGCGTCATTGATTGTTAAATAATTAGGTAACTTGTGTTTTAAATGCTTTACATTATGCAGAATTGTCAGATATCTGAAATGTCAGATAGGTGTTGAGTGTTTTAGCAATATCTGGGAAATTGTTTACGGTTCGGGGTGGGCTGGAAAGTCATTATTTTTTTTCCTATTCAAAATAACAGAATATAGGGTACCACTTTTCAAAAAATTGCCACATAATACATAAAGATGCACCTATATACTGAAATATATATGTAATAAAAATATAAAAACAAAAAGAATGAAACAAAACTCAAACAACTGAATACTTCTAGGGAAGGAGGCAATGGAAGGGTGGGACACGGAAATATCTCCATTAAGTACAATATGCAAGCTGTAGAAAAACGCGTATTTGTTAAAAACAAAGACAACAAATCACATTTGCACCTATATAATCACTAGAAAAGATACACACTAAACTGTTAAAAGTAAAATTGTGAAGGTAAACTTTCACATTCTATAGCTCTGTAATTTAAAAAACTAATAGAAAGGAAATAAAATAGTTAATGGCAGGGGGAGAGAGGAGGAAATAGCAATACATTCACTGCCATCATTCTCTGACAGGATACATTCCACAAAGTTAATGTGGTATTCTAGATAATGAGGTATTCTTAAGGAACATACAGACTAGGATGCATTAGATCTAGTTTATAAATAACATACACTGAACTAGCTAGCATATGATGTGATCAATGACCTCAAAGTAGCATTCTAAAAATCTTGGAGATATATATATATAAATGGCATTTCCCTCAGCACACTTTGCACTTTCTTCCTGTCACCTCTTTCTTTGTTTTATTTAATTTTATTGAAACAACATGCATTTGAACACCTATTATGTAACTGAAACCATGCTAGGTACAGGCAGTACCAAAATAAATATGGCTCCAGTTTTCAAGACACTTGTAACATACAGTAGCACTGTCTAATACAACTCTGTGCCATAATGGAAAAGTTCTGTATCTGCACTGTTCAATATGGTGGCCATTAACAGCATGTAACTATTGAGCATTTGAAATGTGGTCGATGTGACTGAGAAATTAAATTATTTTATTTTGTTTAAATGAATTTAAATACCACTTATGGCTAGTGCCTACGGTACTGGACAGCACATTGGACAGCACGGGGCTACAGCAAGACAAGGAAAAACAAACAAAACTACATTGTATCATGGTACACACTAAACTAGAAGTATGCACAAAAGCTACAAAAGCAAGGGGAAGGAATGCTGAAGCCCATCACAGAATGGCTTCTGAAAGTACTGATACCTAATTCTTGAATCATGGAAGAAAGGTGAGGCATTACATGAAGAGGAACCCAAACAAGTAAAGGCTTAAAGTGTAAAAGTGCATAGCATGGAGATTTAAAAGCAGTTTTATATTACTCAATGGAAAAACTAACTATAAGCAAACAGAGGAGACAATGGAAATAAAAGTATGTGGGGTTAGAATGTGCAAAGATTATATGTAATGTTTAAGAGCTCGTCTGCATTATATAAGAGAGGGGAAGAAGGCACTGGTAAGTTAACCTGGTAATTAATATGGTTAGATTTGTGCATGCTCATAGTTGGAATAAATTAGTGTAAATTAGAGAAAGAAAAGAAAATTCTAGCCAAAAACTGGAGTTACATTTCCTTGGAAGAAGCTCGACAATCTTTCTAAAAGAATAAACTATAAACCATTTACATAATTAAATTATCTCATCTGAACTAATATACCAGTCTGTCTATGCAAATAAACTTCAACTACTCTAGTCATAACTCAAAAAACTTTTACTGGGCTTAAATTCGTAGTGAGAAATGAAACACACAAAGTAGATACCAATAGAAAAATCAATACTTCAACCAACACCCATTTAAAAGTCATTAGGTTTTAGCACAAAGCTGAGGGAATGCACCTTCCCAAATGAGTTCCTAAGTCTTTAATTAAGTCCACAACGAAAGGAGAACTGGGGAAATATTATCCTTTTTATTAAACTCTGGACTATTAGCTTATTATTATCAGAATGCTTAAATAACACTATAAGACATCAAGTACCCTCCAAATACAAAAGGCCTCAAAGATAAATTAATGAGTATAAACACGGCTACAAAGAAGTCCTACTTTATCCATGAAAAACAACAAATAAAATTCCTCCGAAATGGAATTGTTAAAAATCCAGACCATTTCATCTCAGCATATACACACTCTTAGTGCTACCAATATAAATATTAGTAATTTATCTACTATTCCTTTGAATATCCCATATGCTCTTAATATACTCATCGTAATTATCAGACAGGAAATTATATTTCTATACATGTATTTTTCAAAAGAGGCTTTTAAAAATAATTTTACAATGGCAATTTAAACAAGTGTTTCCAAGAATATTTCAACATGCATTAACTGTCACTAAGTAACAAGAAAAGAGAAAAGGGAAAATATTTTCAGGCAGAAAAACCCTAACCAAGAATGCATTTTCAGGTAAGCTAAAAAACCTGGATTATTTGTAAATAATGTGACTGAAACAGTGTGACTCTAAACCATTTTTTTAGAGTAGAATGAACAGGAATTAGGAAATCTCTTCATGTATAAAATATAATCTCCTTTTATTCCTTTAAGTGTAAAATTTGGAGTTCTTTATTAATATGATTCCATAAAGTAAATTAATCATACTGTGTGATCATACAAAAGTTCTATACTTACACTTTACAAACTGGATTATAAACACTGAAAAGCCACACAATCTAGAATCACGATATTCTTAAAATAATTTAGCAGAATCTACCAAAAGATACAACAACCCAAGTAGTGTAACCAATTAAAATCTTATGAGTCAAGGTAGTTGGAAGTGGTTGTGAGGCAGGAGGAGTTACAGCAAGTATAAGTAATGAACAGAGGCCATGTTGATCAACTCTATAAAAACAATTCAGAACAGAAAAGGTTACAGGGAGAACTGATTCTGCATAGCCACAGCTTACTATGGCTCATTAAAATTATAAAAATCTGGCAAGAAACTTCAGACATAAAATTAGGTCAAATTCTAGAAAGGTTAAATATGACACTACTTTTCATTATGGACAGTGCCCAAACCAGAACCTAAGTCTTGTGTTCAAAGGCTCTTTGTTATCTCACCATGAAGACCCATTTACAATTTTCTCCAATGTTCACTGTTCCAATCTGAGGGAAGAAAAGACTAACTGGGCTAAAATAAATGATTAGAAGATAAATGGTTAGTTAACAAAAGCTGCTGCTATCACACTAGTTGCCTTCACAGCCTGGAGGGAACAAAACTTGTGGGTGGAAGAGAGAGAGGGAGGCTGGATATTTATTTGTGAAAGAAGCCTAAAGCTTATTCCTACTTAACTATGAACTACTGTGTATTCTGAGTCATTACATAATTTGATATTAAATTATTATCAAATGAATAAAGCAGATTTTCTTTGAAAAAATTAAATTCAAATGTTAGAGTTTTTAAAATCACTATTTAATAGCACTATCTTTAAAATTCACCTTCTTTTAAAAGCTCAGAAAGAAAACAGGAATATTACACTTAAACCATCCTTTCAGCATCCTTACATATTTCGTAGGGGATGGATATTATTAACTAACTTAATAAATGAGAAAACAAGAATCTAGCATTATAAGGACAGCAAGCTAATGACAAATTCAATAGAATTGGGGTCTGAGTACCCTGGGATTTTCATTTCTATTTCTTCTATACTCTAACCAACTTTGTCTACATTCCTGTGATGCTCTAGTACCCTGAATATAGCCTAAGACTTCAGATTTAGTCTTCCAGAAATAATATGTATAAAAGCAATCAACATTTTGTTTTATGGAATACTAGCTTTGAATCCAGCCATGAAGTCATAAATTGTGTTTTAGATAATCTAAGTTTTGACACAGATATACACACCAGAAAATTTATGTTCTGACACTAATAGAATATATATACATTTATTATAAGAATATATATACATTATTTATAAGAATAAATATACATTTATCATAAGCATGCTTTACTCTGAAAAATGTTCCCACTATTTCAACTGTCAAACCCAATATACGTATTTTTAAAATTATAACCCCAAGTTTTCAAACTCAGGTGTATCCAACCTGATTCCAATTAAATACAACATGTTAAACAGTTCATGTAACTTATATGACCAACAGAAAAAAGGAAAAAAATTTTTGATCTTACCTGGTAGTTTCTTTTCTCAGATAATGTATGTCCATCAGTCCTCACCATAGAGTCGTGTCCTTTCCTCACAGTACTGGAGGCAATCAAATAGAACTGTCACTCAAGGGTCGTGTCACAGGAAGGACCGCCCACCAGTTCTCCCTCTAGAGTGGAATTATCCAAAAGCCGTCAAAATTACTAACATGTAAACATATAAACAGCAGCAAAAATATCCAATACGATATATAGAAAACAAAATCAAAAAATACTCTTTTTATATCCTAATTGATCTTCCTCTTAACCATCCAGGGAGGGCTAGACTGGCAGACATACTTTATTTGAGATAGAAGTTATTAAATATGAAAACCTTTCCCTTCCAATTAAAACTGTCTGCCAGACCTCACACATAGGAAGAAACTTACAGTGAATAAAAATGGAGTGGGAAAAAAAGTTCAGCCCTGAATTGACACATTTTTTTTTTCTTTTAAATAAACATCCTCCTGTTAGTCTCAGAAATGTTCAATTAATTCAGATTCAGTCATTTAATTTCAAATCCCTCTCCTCAAAATGCTTATTTATACAGCCACTATTCATTCAGTTTATGAGGTTTATTCCTATGCCATAAGACAGGAATTCATCCTATAATGTTAGGATGATTAACAGATGCAAATCTAACTCAATATTCTATTAAAATTTACTCCAATGAAGAGTAGCAACACATGTCAACTTTCTGGAAGCCTTTGTCCTTCAATCCTCCAATTTCATGCATGCTCTAATAGAATTTGCTTATTTACATTAGGGCAGAAAAATAATGGGCCTTATTTCTTAACCTGGACAGAGCTAAATAAGTCCAAAATGACTAGGCACTGTAAACCTCAAGTACAAAAAAAAAAATCAATCACTGAAGCAGAGGTAATAGTCTCTAGAGATGCTAACTCAAAAACATAAATTGAAAATGGAAGACCAAAAATTCAAAAGTGGTACCTACAAAGAATTTGTAAATAGTCGTTTTTAAGACAAAAGTCTTACTTTTACCTAACTTTTAGTAAAATGTTTACCCCAGGGAAGTAGTAAGTTAGTATACCTACTGAACTAACAATAGTTGCTAACCACTAAAAATTATATTTAAATTTAGAGCAATTATTTAATATTAGACAAAATTTACTTTCAGAGAGGATAATAATAACATCTAATTTAATTTCATAAGAAGTATGAATCAATTTTACTAAAACCAACAAACACGCACATACACATACATATGGATTACATCTAAAAAGCAATCTAGTAAGAAGGTCAGAAAATTTTTCAAGGAAAACATTAAAAATTAATATCATTAGATTTAAGTTTTAAAAAGAATTCATGTACTGAAAACCTACACTCCACCTCCTCTCTTATGCCTGATCACAAGTTAGTGGGTGCTATATACTTTTACTTAATTTTCACCATCTTGCATTGTAAATGTTTGGTTGAAATACTTCAAAGATGCCTGGCTCTATAGCAAAAATGTAAATGTGCATTACCAAATTTATATGTACTACTGGAATTAAATGTCTCTCTCAAAAGTAACAAAGGAGAAAGGTTTTTTAAAGCGTTAAGTATATTTACTGCTGTAAATATAATCCTAGCAAGGAATTAGGTTATTCATAAAGAAAAACTATCTACTGAATTGGATGTTCAAGAATCGTTAAGTGACATACATTCAGCTCCAACTTAAATGTTCATGACTGTCACAAAATGAGAACAAACCTATTTATTATGCATCCCCTAAACAACACTAACCCTGTTTTAATGTATTTTTTAATATTAAGAGAGTTTAAAACAGTACTTACTTTACTATTAACATGTTCATGACAAGTCTGAATTCAATGGACAATAAGTGTAAAATTTCAGTTTTTTCTTAGAAAATAAGCATGTTTTCCTTCTTAAATAAGTTTAAGAATAAGTTTAAAGTCCATGCACTATCTTCCATTTGTACCAGTTTCATCAAAAGATATGTTAGAAATCTAAAATCAGGCAAGGCTATTCTATTTTCAACAACATAACATTATATATATATGAGATAATTAGGACTTTATATGCTAAATAATATAATTAAAAATATTTAATCTGTACATTTACCAAATTAAGAAACATATTAACTTTGGACTACTATGGATTTAGTACAAAAGTAAAGCTTGTTTTGTTTCTTTTGTTTCCCCATCTTGGGATAACTTCACGTATTTCATGGCTTAGGGTTTCAAACAACAGCCACTATAGGCATACCTCCAAAATATTGCAGGTTCAGTTCCAGATCACAGCAATAAAGCAAATACCACAATAAAGCAAGTCATACAAACTTTTTCGTTTCCCAATGCATATGTTATGTTTACACTATACTGTAGTCTATTAAGTATACAATAGTATTATGTCTAAAAAAACAATGTACATCCCTTAACTAAAAAACACTTTGTTAAAAAATGTTAACTGTCACTGGAGCCTCCAGTAAGTCATCATCTTTTTGCAATACTAACATCAAAGATCACCGATCACAGATCACCAAAACAAATATAAGAATGAAAAAGTCTGTAATATTGCAAGAGTTCCAAAATGTGATGGAGATGTGAAGTGAGCAAATGCTGTTGGAAAAACAACACCCATAGACTTGTTTGATGCAGGATTACCACAAACCTTCCATTTGTAAATACACAATAGAATAATAAAGCACAATAAAGCAAAGTTGTTAAGGGAACCACTGACAGAAACTGCCTGCCCTGGCCAGACACGACAGTAACCACTTGCTTGAGTTATCTTACAACAGGAGGTCCTGGTAAGGAACACAGAACTAACAAGCTACCACCAGCCAGAAGAATTTGGGAAAGGTCAAAAGGAGAGGAGACACCAGTCCATATGTCCTACCAACCTCCCAGAATCCTTCTCGCTGGAATCCATCTTGGCTGAACAACGCGTGCACCACCAGGAAGAACCCTGAGTCAGAATGATTGGCCAGAGACGACCTGGAAACTAATCCCATCACCATAAAATCCCAAGACTGCGAGCCACGTGGTAGAGCAGTTCTCCTGGGTTCCCTTACCCTGCTGCTCTCCACTTGGGCGCCCCTTCCCAATAAAGTCTCTTGCTTTGTCAGCACGTGACTCCTCGGACAATTCCTTTCCGAGCGTTAGACAAGAGTCCACTCTCGGGCCCTGGAAGGGAAGGGGTCCCCCTTCCTGCAACACAATGAAACAAGATGTATGCCTGTACGTGTTCTCACCAATATAGGAATCAACATTCTATATTGAACAATAACTAAAAATCATTGTCTCCTTTCAGTAAACAAAGGGAAAAAGAAATGAAGGCACTCTATTTTCTTCTGGGTAAACATGAAAAGCTAGCATTTGTCACCACTATCTTATATTAAACAAAGATGTTCAATAACAGATTGTGTTGATACTCATCATATTAGGAATGAAAGGACAGTGAATAGATAAAGGATGTGAATACATGTGTGACACACAGAATATGTGAAAAGAAGAAAACATGAAGGAGAACATGCACCCTAGGTGCCTAAATTTATTAAAGTTTATGCACTGCTTTCCCCACAAAGTCCTAAAAATATTTAAAAAGTCAGAAAAGACAAATATTTATAAAACTAAAATGAAATTTTCTATAAGGCAGGGATACCTTCCAAGACAGAAAAAGAGAGACTATATTTACCTTCCTACATTAGATAACTAGAAAACTAGAAAAAAAATGTATGAAACAATGATTTTCAGACACTGAACACCATCTCAGGACAGAGATCATCAAAAGAAAAAAACAAAAGAAGTAAGCTCTATTGCCTGTAGAGTTACAAGGCTGAAACACAGGGAGGGGGTTAGGCATTGGAACCCAACTGGAGCACAACAGTCTCACTGAGTTAAGGAAAAAGAGTTCAGAGTTAGGGGAAACACCAAGACAGCTACAATTTGCAGGGCAAATGGAGAGAAGGAAGCTGCAAAGAGCTCCAAAGATATGGAGAGAGATTCCCCTCAAGGTTTTAGCTCAGTAATGATCTGTACATGCATGTGATAAAACTACTGAATATGAAGAAAAAGCCTCTGAAAAGGAGTAGTCAGAACAATCCCGAGCTCGTGTTCCCATCAAAGAGAGTAGGACCTCTTAACACACGGGGTACTGAATAGAGTTCAAAAGGTAATGAAAACCTCAGTAATGAAACCATATAAGCTTTAAACTAAAGTATGTTCTTGACCAGCACTAACAGAGCTTAAAACCAAGCCTCAAAAAGATCAAAAGAATTCTAAGTACCATAACTGTACCCCTAAACAAAGCCCAACAATATTTAAAACAATACAACAAAAACCATCATTAAATAATGTAAAATTAAATGTTTGGCATCCAATCAGAAACACTAGTCATGCAAAGCAGGAAATACAACCCATAACAAGGTGAAATATAATAAATGGAAATAAACCAGCAATGATACAGATGATAGAATTAGTGGCTTAAAGAGGTATTCTAAACGTATTCCATACATTCAAGCAAATAAAGAAAACTATGAACGTAATACCAGAAAGGCAAGGTATCGGGGCTTCCCTGGTGGCACAGTGGTTAAGAATACACCTGCCAATGCAGGGGACACAGGTTCCAGCCCTGGTCTGGGAAGATCCCACGCGCCACGGAGCAACTAAGCCCGTGCGCCGCAACTACTTAGCCTATGCTCTAAGAGCCCATGAGCCACAACTACTGAGCCCACGTGCCACAACTACTGAAGCCCGTGCACCTAGAGCCCATGCTCCGCAACAACAAGAGAAGCCACCGCAATAAGAAGCCCACGCACTGCAACGAAGAGTAGCCCCCGCTCGCTGCAACTAAAGAAAGCCCTGAGCAGCAACAAAGACCCAACTCAGCCAAAAATAAATAAATAAATAAATAAATTTTAAAATTTTTTATAAAAGAAAAAAAGAAATTCAAGGTATCAAATATATCTAAGTTGGCAGAAAGAGGAATTTTTTTTTATGGTGACAGAAAAGTTCTGTATCTTGCTTTTGGTGGTGGTGGTTATACAACTCTACACATGTGAAAAATACCACAGAATGATAAAAACATACAAAAAAGTGAATGCATGCAGAAAAGGGTAAAGTGAATTAATTTGCAGCCTAGTAAGTTATATTATACCGATTTCTGGTTTTGATAATGCACTACAGTTATGTAAGATGACATCACTGGAGGAAAATAGGTGATGGGCATATGGGACCTCCTTGCACTATTTTTGCATCCTATGAATTTATAATTATTTGAAAGTTAAAAGATTTTTTAAAGGCTCAAACTGATCATCTAGAGATAAAAATTCAATGTCTCTAATTAAACATGCATTGGATAGGATTACTAGCAGATTAGATACTCCAAAAGAAAAGCTTAATGAATTGAAGACGTAGCAATAAAAAAAATCCAAAATTAAACACTGTGAGAAAAGAGGCTAGAAAAAAAAAAAGGAACCATGGGACAATGAACAGTGAGATATCATCACTAGGGACAGTGAACTGTTGGGCAACATCAAGCAGTCTAAAATTAATGTAATTAGTATCCCAGAAAGAGCAGAAGAGCAGAAGGACAGAAAAAAAAGGCCAAACTTTCCCTAAATTTGTTGAGAACTATAAACTCACAGATCCAATAATTTCAACAACCTCTAAGGAGAACCAAAAAACACACTTCATCATTTGACAGTCAAACTACTGAAAAACAGTGATAGAGAAATCATAAAGCAGCCAGAAGGAGAAAAAAGAATACACAGAGAAACAGAGATAGAAATGATGGCAAACTTGTCACTAAAAATAATGCAAATCAGGGGAGAGGTAATCAAGCTTTTTTCTGGCCGTGAGGGGTGTGGGATCTCAGTTCCCAGACCAGGAGGGATTGAACCCGGGCCATGGCAGTGAAAGCCCAGAATACTAACCTGTAGGCCATCAGGGAACTCCCCTCAACATTTTTAAACTATAGAAAAAAAATTTAAAAAACTATCAACCAAGAATTCTAAATCTAGCTAAAATATCTTCCGAAAATGAAAGCAAATACATTTGGAAGGGTTTGGCAGTTTTTTATAAAGTTAAACATAGACTGAACATACAACCCAGTAATTGTGCCCCTAGGTATTTACCAAAGTGTACTGAAAACTTATGCTCATACCAACACCTATATGTGAATGTTTATACCATGGAAAATGTTCTTCAATAGGTGAATGGATACATAAAACAATACATCTACACAACACAATTCTATTCAACAATTAAAAAAAAAACCAAGCTATTAATTTATGCAACATGGATGAATCTTAAATGCACTTGCTAAGGCAAAGAATCCAGACCAGAAAGGCCATATAGTGTTTCCATTCATGACATTCTGGAAAGGCAAAACTATAGAGATAGAAAATAGATCAATGGTTGCCAGGGAACTGGAGGAGTGACTGACTACAAAGGGGACACAGAGAGAACTTTTAAAGAGATTGAATTATTCTATATGGTACTGGAGTGGACACAGATGCTATGCATGTCCTGAAATCCATAGAACTTCACAACATGAAGAGTAAAGCTGAATGTATGCAAATCTTAAAAATCAACTAGGAGGTTAGAAATACAGAACTGGCAAAAAGAGTAACTGTATTACAAATGTATGACACAGCCACACTGAAGGGGGTATGGAAAATGGTGCTGGCCTAAATAACTTTGGAAGATGGTATTGTGACTGGTAACTGTAACAGAAAAAAAGAACTCTATATAAACACTGTGTTCTGGTTGGTAAAGTGATTCCTTACAAGGCTATGGATTAGTAATGCTGAAACAACTATACATGTCTACTGAAGATAAACAATAAGTAAAATAGATGGTGGTTGGTGGGAGCCAGATTTCCCACTTCAGGAAAGTTACAGGTAAGCAAGGAGGAAAGGCTAGAACGAACTATGTAGTACCTCTGTTGGTATCAGTTTGTTCTCAACTACAAAACACTTTAAATATGGTAACCATTCAGATGATTAGAGAATGGATCATTTCACTGGTATATTGTATGTTGCTTGAAAACAAAAATTTATAAAATGCTAGGTGATTAACATGTATGTCAAAATTATATTTTAAAAGACAGGCTTGATGAAGTAATATTTAAAAGATTTTTAAACAATGTAAACAAAGCTAATTTTTTAAAGCCTCCAAATTGTGCTGAATATTTGCAAATAACTAAGTCAAAAAACTTTATCTCTAATCTTTTTAACAGACTGGTAACAGAATTAAATTTCAAGAACCCAAAGTAATTCATGCAACACATGTATCACTAGTGTCTACTCATGCAATAACTTCTCTCAAATTCAAGATACTTTTAGAATAAAGTTACTGAATATACCCGTATAAATGATAAAAGAATAAACATTTTACACGTTCTTTTCTGTGTTGAAAACCCGTGAAATAGATTTAGTCATGCTATCAGCTTAAAATCCGACAAGAAGCCAGTAAGAGGGAAAATATAAACCAAATCTTAATTAATATAAGATAAGCAGGCTTATTCATCCTAGGTGTTTCCCTAAATCAGAGGCTAATAAAAATTCAGCACGTAATATTATCTAAATAAATGCTAACTGAACCCCAATTTTCTTTCAAAAGAAGATTTCTCAAAATAAGAAATCAATTGAGTAAAATTTCTAGAAAATACTTAATTGGAGAGAAAAAATAATTAACTTTATTCTCCAAATTCTATTAAATTTTGGATGTCATCATCATACAAAAATATACACCTTGAATGGAACAATAACCAGAAAACCTGAATTCTAGTTAGTATTAGCCTGATCAGTTTCGCCTCTCTGGCTTCAGTTTCTTAATCTGTAAAATAAAGTGATTAATTTAGATGAATTTTTTAATGTGTGCAGTTCCAAAATTTTATATTTTAAATGTTCTGTGTCAAAGTAATCCATTTAGGAAAGTGGACAATTACAGTTGATTTTTTTCCATGTTTTCTTTTTTCCTCCCACTTTATTGCTCAATAGTACTTTACAACACGGCCCAAATATTTTGGAGGTTGGGAATGGTATCTAAATAAAAGATTTTAGGGACTTCCCTGGTGGTCCAGTGGTTAAGACTTCGCCTTCCAATGCAGGGGGTGCAGGTTCCATCCCTGGTCAGGGAGCTAAGATCCCACATGCCTCGCGGCCAAAAAACCAAACATAGAACAGAAACAATATTGTAACAAATTCAATAAAGACTTAAAAAAAAAACGAAAAATGGTCCACATAAAAAAAAGATTTTAATTTGGTAGTCTTTACCAAACTCAACTTTAAGCTACAATGTGAATTTGGTCAGGTTAAGAGAGTTGAACCCGTTGGGCAGGTTTTATTTTCGGATATTAAAACACACTACCAGATGTGACCAATTTCACTGGAGCGCAATAAAAGCTGAAGTAAATGCACTTAGCATTATCTTTAAAATCTTAGGGTTTCTCAAATTCCAGAACTATGTTAAGCAACATTTTCTTGTTAGTAGGTAGGCTGTAGTTACAAATATTTTCTGAACTAATTTTTGGTTCGATCACATAGATAAATGTTTTCAAAATTCTGAGTTGATGACTTGTGTTACATATAAGAAACGTGGGCAGACAAAATAAAAATAAACAAAACTCAGGAATTTCTGTTTTATACCAAACTTAGTCTGGGAAAAATGCCACATCAACTAAAAATAGTTTTTCTGAATGTTTTAATAATACATGTTTCAAGAGTCTATGATTAACATGTAAAATGAAAAGTTGCCTATATTTACAAAGGAAGACAAATAAAAATAAATCAACACTATTCTTTTGAAATCAATTTACTCTCTGGTTGTCATAATTTAATGTTTTGTAACTTAATTTTGTGTGTCTTCTATTTTCTGTACTGGGAGCGTTCCTGATGCACTATTTCTTACGTATCCGTGTAGTTCTGTCACATGTATTTCAAGGAGGCTTCTAGGTCCCTGACACATGGAATTTACTGAGTAATAGACAGTAGATCTATCTGTCTAAAAGGCCCAGCATCTCGAGACAGAAATTTTCTACTACCAAGTCTAAAAAGTTCCAAATAAAGTGAAATACAAGAGTCCTACTGAACATAAATGACAAGAGTTCAATAATTTCTGAACCACAGGCTTTCAAAAGTTAAAAGCTCCTAATTTGTTTTAGGCTTAAATGAAATTGGGGTCCAAAATTAAGATAATTAGGGGGTCCTCCTAGCCTTCCTGCGGCCTGAAACTTACATATGTGTTTATACAAGTTGCTTAAACTCTGTGTGATTCACAGAAGACTCTGTGTGTTACTTCTTATTAAGATAGTAATATCTACAAAAAGTAATATTAAAATAGTAATATCAAATAAGTTTGTGAAATTTACAATACATAAAACCTCATTTAAGTAAACAGTTGTTTGAATTAATTAGAGCAGACTACCAGATGTGAACAACCTGAACGTGTAAATGGCCAAACTATTAATATTAATACTTACTAATTTTCTGCAAGTTTAGAGCTAAAGAAAGTATTAAAATTAATGAAATGTTGTTGAAACTTTCATTACAATTAGATAAAAGTCCACAACTTTCCAAGGATTGAAGCAGTTATTGCCAAAGCAGTCCCTCTAAAATAAGACCAAGTAATATTAGTCTCAGGACTTCCCTGGTGGTCCAGTGGTTAAGACTCCGCGCTTCCAATGCAGGGGGCACAGGTTCAATCCCTGGTGGGAGAACTAAAATCCCACATGTCACACGGCGCAGCCAAAAAAAAAAAAAAAAAAAAAAAAATTAGTCTCCCAGTCTATTAGAAGGGACATACTGGTTCTATTACTTCAACAAAGGAACTTGTGTAAGTTATAATCTATAAGTCGAATTCCTTAAAATATATAACAGCTCCTTTCTTACTCTTCCTCGTAAAATGGCTTTAAGTTCATTAAATATTGTTATTTTACATCAGCGACTGAATATAGCACATGGAACCAGAAATCTGAAAACTTTAATGCTAACAATTTTTATAGATAATACATACATATTTTTTCTCATAATTTATATAAGTTGTTCATTCTACTGATAGGGTAATATTAAAAACTGACTAGTTCATATCAACTATTTAGACTTAATTATTAAATTCATGACAATTGATTAAGCTCACCAAACTACCTCATTAAAAATTTGCTCTTAACATAAATCTAATAAGTCAGTTATATATTAAAATAAATTTTTAAGATCGCAAAACTAATTTTTTCCAGTTTTCATAAGAGTATTAAAATAAAGCTTAAGGAATTCCCTGGTGGTGCAGTGGTTAAGAATCCACCTGTCAACGTACGGGGCATGGGTTCGAGCCCTGGTCCGGGAAGATCCCGCATGCCGCGAAGCAACTAAGCCCATGCACCACAACTACTGAGTCTGCACTCTAGAGCCCGCAAGCCACAACTACTGAGCCCGTGTGCCACAACTACTGAAGCCCAAGTGCCTAGAGCCTATGCTCTGCAACAAGAGAAGCCACCGCAATGAGAAGCCTGCACACCGCAATGAAGACCCAACCCAGCCAAAAATAAATAAATTAAATTAAAAAATAAAGCTTAAGTAAAAAGCAGAAAAGAATAATTACATCCCTCCATTTAAAGAAGATAACACAGTGAACACTAACTAAGTAGACATTCTCCCAACTCCTCAAAGTTTATTTTTTGTAAAACACAAAGGGGCAACTACTGGTACACTGTTTCTGGCGTGAAAGTCAAGGGAATAGCCACAGATGCTCTGCAAAGCACTGATACATGACTGTCTAGGGCACTAACACAGAGAGGAAGAGACAATAGGCATATTTATAGAAAACAGAAATAGGCTAAAGGATTTACACTGTTTTTAATCACAGGATGCACATCAGAATCACCGAAGGTTTTTTTTAAGAAATATTAAATGTCCCCTCCCTTGCCCCTACTTTAATTAATTTGTCAGGGATGGAACCTGGTCAGCAGGTGCTTTTTAAAGTGCTCCAGGTGATTCGAATGTACAGCCAAGGTTAAGGCTGTCGGGTTAAGACTTTATAAGAAAGTGAAATTCAAAAATATTTTCATCTCAGTGTAAGTACTAAGCAAAAAGAAACATTATATAAGTTGAAGGTGGGGCTTCCCTGGTGGCGCAGTGGTTGAGAATCTGCCTGCCAATGCAGGGGACACGGGTTCGAGCCCTGGTCTGGGAAGATCCCACCTGCCACGGAGCAACTGGGCCCGTGAGCCACAACTACTGAGCCTGCGCGTCTGGAGCCCATGCTCTGCAACAAGAGAGGCCGCGACAGTGAGAGGCCCACGCACCGCGATGAAGAGTGGCCCCCGCTTGCCACAACTAGGGGAAGCCCTCGCACAGAAACGAAGATCCAACACAGCCAAAAATAAATAAATAAATAAATAAATAAATAAATAAATAAATAAATAAATAAATAAATTTATAAATTGAAGGTAGTATATAAGAGACTGTACAGTTCCTATGCATGCCAATGCACCCTTTCCTTGCCTCTTACTCACTCTACCTCTGAGAAATAATGCTGGGCCTTAAACATTAATTTTTACACTGTTTTTTAAGCACAAGATTTCTTTTGTTGAAATACATACGTTGTAAGTGCAGAAGCAGATAATCAGAAGAAGCAGATTACAATAAAACTTCTTTATTACAAGAAATTTCTAATAAAAAAAAGGTCCTCTAATATATTCAATACTTAGGTTTTAAAAATATGTCCACTATCTTAACATTTCTTCCTAGAAATGTAATATTAACTGTCATTTGCCAAGCATTAGGCACTTTGCACTAAATACTTTATGTATAATTTCTTTCAACCCTCAAAATAATTCTATAAGGTAGATATTACTGTCCCTTTTTTACAGATGAGAAAACAAACTCTAACAATAAGGAAATAACACAAGGTCAAGAGGTAGTTAACTAAGCTGGAAGTAACAGGGCCAGAATTTGAGCTCATGTTCACTTAACTTGAATTCAATCTTTACATACATATATGTATATGTATATATACATATACACATGCACCCACATATATCTCGTACCAATTATGGTTTCATGAAGAAAATGTGATATATATATTTCTTCATGAAACTGTAACTGGTATGATATCATATAAATATCATAAATATATCATATACATATATCATACCAATTATGGTTTCAAAAAAAATGAAATCATTTCTGGAAATTCCAGCTGTCAAATAATACGTCTATTCAGAAGTCTCACTATTCTTCTATAAGAAGGAAATCAGCAATGGGGTGACAAGTAACAGACATTAATCAGCTGGAGATTCAAAGTTCAGAAAGACCCCTAACAGGAAATAAAGTACCCACAATATCCTTTCACACTGAGCTTCAGACCCTAAGCAGAGAAAAAACAGGCACTGTGTCACTAGGCAAACAGCTAAATTGTTTTGTTAAAGTTTTAAGGCTACCAGATTACTATCGTCAGCCGAGGTCTCTGTGTCTATCTCAGTCACAGAAACGAATAAATTCAATGTACCTTATCTTTATACAATTCTCTAAGACGGAAGCTTCAAAATTCCTTAAAGAAGTCCAGTTTCTACATCCTTCTGAATTTTTGCAAATGTTTTCTACTTTTTAAATGGTCTCTCTAGAGCAGACACTCCTGGTTGACTCCCTAACAGTCCAGTCCTTCTCCCTGTGACTGCCATAGTTGTTCAGTGGTTCAAGCTCTCCCACATGACTTAAGAGGAAATGTTGATTGATTTAAGTAAATATGATAATGCTACCCAACCACCCCCATGCCCCTGTCAGTAAATGATTTGTGTAAGGGCATTTGAACCAACTCTGGCCAGTGAGATACTAGGAGAAAGAGGAGAGGAGAAATCTGATTGTAGGATTTCAGGAAAGGAGAGAGAGACAGCCCCCTTTGTTCCCCTAGATGTTGTTATATCAGACTATCACATTTAGCACTACCTACCATAGCCATCTTTCAACCGCAAGAGAGCTAGCTTGGGGAATTCCCTGGCGGTCCAGTGGTTAGGACTCTGTGCTCTCACTGCCGAGGGCCCAGGGTTCAATCCCTGGTCAGGGAACTAAGATCCCACAAGCCCCACGTGTGGCCAAAACAAACAAACTAAACCTGTGGAGAGTTAGCTTAAGGAGAATCTCACGCTCTAATAATGGCAGAACAGAAAGATGAAAAGAATTTGGCTCTGGCCTTAATCACTTAGCTGTTGCATTAACCAACACACAAATGACCATTCCTCCAGAGACACGAGAAAAAAAATTTTAGTCAGTTGAACCAAAAGCTTCCTAAACCTTTAGGCTTATCCACACCTAATCCTTTAGTAATTTTTAAACCATTTTATGTAAAGTCTTTCCAAGGCATCTACCTTACTTTTCCAAAGCATATACAAGCAGCTTAAAACAATAGTTCTTTCCATACTCATATTTCATTAGCTTAGATCATACTTAAACTAAAAATTGTATTAACACTGGCATAAAAACAGCTGATTCTTAGGCATATACCTAGCCTAGTAGGGGGAAAGGTACATGAGTAAGCTAGAGTAGTTCACTAGCTTAAGTGCTCAGAATACTCTGAACTACAGGAATTGAAAGCAATGGTTTAAGAGCATGTCAGTTCAGTGGAGGCTTGTTAAGGACATACGTCACCAACACATCTCTGCATATGACAGATTCTGTATATAACAAACATATATTCTTCCTCTATGGGAGGTGGGGGGTAGGGTGGGGAGGAAGTTAAAAAGTCCTACAAAAAAGCCTAGGACATATGTTTCCAGGAGAGAAGATTAGAGTAAACCTAGAGTCAAAGAAGTAGGAGTATGAGTCTACTTAGTCTCAACTCCAGCCAGGTAGCACTGTAGTAAGAGGACACAAAAACTATAAAGAACCTTTACAACCTTTAGTTGTTTCACTGCTAATGAATTAAGAATAATGACAAAACCCCACAATTCAAAAATTTCAGGCAATACAGACAAAATGTACTATTTGCTTAATATGCATAACAGCCAAGTTCCATTTTATCATACGTCCTATTAAGAATATCTATAGCAGTGTGCCATTGATAAGGGATATTTGTATTCCCTTTTAAGAAATACTAGCTAGACAAATTATTTCAAGTAGAAATTTACCAGACATTCTGGAACAATTATTCAGTATTAAAACAGCCAAATATCCTTGATACTAATAATCATATTCTTTTCTAACTTCCAAAATTATTTAAGGAGCTTTACTATATCCCAGGTGGTAAATAAAGACTCAATTAGAAATGCCCATAAGAAACAAAGAACAAGAGAATTTATTTCTGTAATAAAAACTCCATTTGTACAGACCCTGGGGTCAGAAACCATGTTTCCAAATTATTCTCCACAGAGTTATAAAGCAATGAATAACACAAAGTTACAGTAACATTCACATCTTTAATAGTAATATTCATTCATTGAGAAATGTATTTAATATTTATTAAGCACAATTTACGTTTAACTAACGCACAGTACACACTAAATTAACTGTCTTTGCAGACTAGGACTTCCCTGGGGGCGCAGTGGTTAAGAATCCGCCTGCCAATGCAGGGGACGTGGGTTCGAGCCCTGGTCCCGGAAGATCCCACATGCCACGGATCAACTAAGCCTGTGTGCCACAACTACTGAGCCTGTGCTCTAGAGCCCGCGAGCCACAACTACTGAAGCACGTGCACCTAGAGCCCGTGCTCCGCAACAAGAGAAGCTACTGCAATGAGAAGCCTGCGCACCGCAACGAAGAGTAGTCCCCACTCTCCGCAACTAGAGTAGGTGGGGAGTAGTCCCCACTCTCCGCAACTAGAGAAAGCCCACGCACAGCAACGAAGACCCAACGCAGCCAAAAATAAATAAATAAATTTATAAAAAAAGAAAATGTCTTGCCAGACTGATAAGAGCAGGAGTTTTTAACCTGGGTTCTAAAAATATTCAGTTTGTTGGGAATTCCCTGGCAGTCCAGTGGTTAGGACTCGGCACTTTCACTGCCATGGCCCAGCTTCAATCTCTGGTGGGAGAACTAAGATTCTGCAAGCCATGCGGTGCGGCCAAAAAAAATAAAAATAAAAAATTCAGAGTTTGTTGATCAAACGCAGAGGGTATGAACTTGGATGGAAAAAAGTTACATCTTTATTCTACTAACCTCTAATTGAAATTTAGTATATCTTTAATTAAAAATGTAAGTAATACAGGGGGGTGGTGGTGGTGGGATGAATTGGGAGGTTGGGATTGACATATATACACTAATATGTAAGAAATAGATAACTAACAAGAACCTGCTGTATAAAAAATAAATAAAATAAAATTCAAACATTCAAAGAAAAAAAAAAAGTGATAATCACCAAAAAGACCACAAATAAAGGATATGGAGAAAAGGGAAACCTTGTACTCTGTTGGTGGGAACGTAAATTGGACAGCCACTGTGGAAACCGGTATGGAGGGTCCTCAGAAAACTAAAAATAGAACTACCAATGATCCAGCAATTCCATTCCTGGGTATTTATCTGAAGAAAATAAAAACACTAATTTGAATAGATACACACACCCCCTTGTTTATAGCAGCATTACTTACAATAGCCAAGATAAGGAAGCAACCAAAGTGTCCATCAACAGATGAATGGATAAAGTAGAAGTGGTGCGCGCAAGCGCGCGCGCGCGCGCGCACACACACACACACACACAACTAGAATACTACTCAGCCATAAAAAAGGATGAAATGTTGCCACTGGCAACAACATGAAAAATGAACCTGGAGGATATTATGCTTAGTGAACTAAGTCAGACAGAGAAAGACAAATGCTATATGTTATCACTTATTGTGGAATCTAAAAATAAAACAAAGGAATGAATATAACAAAACAGAAACAGACAGAGAAGAAACTAGTGGTTACCATGTAATTCTATGGGGAGAGGGAAGAGGAGAGAACAAGAAAAGGATAGGGAATTAAAAGGTACAAACTAGTAGGTATAAAATAAATAAGCTACAAGGATATATTGTACAGCATAGGGAATATAACCAATATTTTAGAGTATCTTTAAATGAAGTATAATCCATAAAAACTTGGAATCACTGTTGTACAACTGAAACTAATATATTATAAATCAACTATACCCCAATTTAAAGAAGTGTTAAAAAAAAAAGTAAGCAACAAGCCACAGTGGTATTAACCGCACCTGTGATTTTGTTACCATTAGAAACTACAGGGCTTCCCTGGTGGCGCAGTGGTTGAGAGTCTGCCTGCCAATGCAGGGGACACGGGTTCGAGCCCTGGTCTGGGAAGATCCCACATGCCGCGGAGCAACTGGGCCCGTGAGCCACAACTACTGAGCCTGCGCGTCTGGAGCCGTTCTCTGCAACGAAAGGCTGCGAGAGTGAGAGTCCCGCGCACCGTGATGAAGAGTGGCCCCAGCTTGCCGCAACTGGAGAAAGCCCTCGCACAGAAACGAAGACCCAACACAGCCATAAATAAATAAATAAATAAATAAATTTAAAAAAGAAAAAAAAAAGAAACTACAGATATTTTCAAAGCACTTCAGTTGCTTCGAATCTCAAATTTTCATTTATGTTCATTACTAGCCTAAAAATTACTATACACCACTGGACATTGTTGATATGCACATTACTGAATTTATTTATTTGATATTTTAAAAACCATATTCTAATATAACTTTTGTCCTCATAAGCATGTATATTTAATTTTGCACACCTAAAATATTGAAAAAGGGTCGACATGTGTCACCAGAGAGCCAAAGGGGTTCACGGCCCAAAAAAGGATAAGAACACCTGGGTCAGAATTTCAGGGCAAGAAGAATAAGGTTGTTTGCAGAGGATAACAGAAAGCACAGCAAATTAAGAAAAAGAAAAAGCCTCACAGCATATTCAGTTGAAACTTCTTGTTTTAAAGATAAAGAAATTGTGGTCTGGTGGGAGTGTTGAAGGTCACACACACAGCTAAATTAGTGACAGAGCCAGAGAAAACAGAATCCAGGTTTTCTGGCTCAGGATCCAAGGCTAAATGAACTTTGATGTGACTTGGCTATAACAAAGCAAGACAGGGCAAAGACAACTCTGCACAAGACACAATTCTTTGCACTGAATGCATAGAAATAGCCCAAGTACCTGAATATTCCAAATGTTATTAAAATGTATTGTTTCTCCCACTCTTCCTGAAACATGTACTTCTTGGTCTATTTTCCCACTTTATAGAGAGACATGGGTAAAGTGAAATTTTTACTTCCCTCCTGATCTATGATAAGTACAACAGCATAAGCACAACAGTAGATATCAAATAACAGCTAGTATCAATATCAAGGAAACAACAGAAAGCAGAGACTGTGGCAAACTGGAGAGTCTGTGAACCACCTAAAGAAGGTAGCTGCTACTATTCAACTCTAGCTAAATGCTATCAAGAAAAGAACCGTCAACTCAGAATTCTAGATGGAACAAAAGTATCCTTCAAAAAATAAAGGTGAAATAAATACATTCTCATATGAAAGAAAACTAAGATAAACCATCATGAGCCAACCTGCTCTAAAAACAGGAAGTTTTTTTGGACAAAGGTAAATAATGAAGCTTAGAATTTCCTGAATGAAAAACAACAAAAATGGCAAATATGTGGGAACGTATACTAGACCAGGAAACAGCAAACTTTTCTGTAAAGGGCCAGCCTGATGATAAATACTTGAGGCTTTGCAGGCCCAAAAGTCTCTGTTGTGATTAATCAATTCTGCACTTACAGCACAAGAGAACCCACAGACAATACATAAACTAAGAGCTGTGGCTGTATTCCAATAAAATTTTATTTATAAAAGCAGGTGGCACGCTGTATTTAGCCGATATCATAGTTTGCCAATCCCTATTCTTTTCTTAAATTATTTAAAATATGTGTGATAATTTAAAGGAAAATTTACATCACTGTCTGAAGGGGTATATGAACCATGTAGATATAATATGACAATTACAGCATAGATGATGTGAGGAACGGGAACTACATGGTGACAAGATTATAAACTGTAATAACTGTAGTGTGTTGAGCTGTGTACCAATAAAGATATATTCAGGTTCTAACCCCTGGTATCTCTGAATGTAACAATATTTGGAAATAAAGTCTTTGCAGATGAGGTCAAATTAAGAGGAGGTAATACTCAATTTGCGTGGGACCAAATCTAATGACTAGTATATCTTTCTAAGAAAAAAGGAGGACTTCCCTGGTGGTACAGTGGTTAAGAATCCGCCTGCCAATGCAGGGGACACAGGTTTGAGCCCTGGTCCGGGAATTTCCCACATGCCGCGGAGCGACTAAGCCCGTGCGCCACAACTACTGAGCCTGTACTCTAGAGCCTGCGAGCCACAACTACTGAGCCCGTGCGCCACAACTACTGAAGCCCACACGCCTAGAGCCCATGCTCTGCAACAGGAGAAGCCACCACAATGAGAAGCCTGCGCACCACAACGAAGAGTAGCCCCTGCTCGCCGCAACTAGAGAAATCCCGCATGCAGCAATGAAGACCCAACGCAGCCAAAAAATAAATAAATAAATTTATTTAAAAAAAAAAAAAGAAAAAAGGAAATAGAGACATAGAGACATACACAGAGGAAAGATAACCAAGTGAAAATGAAGGCAGAAATAGAAGTGATGCAGCTGTAAGCCAAGGAACATCAAGGACTGCTGACAACAACCAGAAGGCAGAAAAAGCAATAAAGGATTCTTCCCCAGAGCCTTGAAAAGAAGCATGACCCAGCTGGTACCTTGATTTCAGACTTCTAACCTCCAAAACTAAGACACAACATGAATAGTCTTAAATCTGCTGAAAAAACTGAATTCACACAGTTATCCTCCAGGTCAAGATAGTTTCACTAGTGAATTCTTCCAAACATTTCTAAAGAAGAAATAGTGCCAATCTGACACAATGTCTTTCAGAAAACAGATGGGAGGGATTATTTCGTAAGTCACTTTTATGAAGTTAACATTACATTGATACCAAAACCAAAGACAATACAAGAAAAAAAATCTTAAAGACCAATATTCCTCATTTTTTGCAAAAATCCTCAACAAAATATTAGCAAGTCAAATTCAACAAAATACCCAAAGATTAATAAATGACAAATGAATAAGCCTTATTCTGGGAATGTATTTGCTCTCCCTTCTTTTCTCAGTTTCTTTAAATAAGATAAAATCATATGAAATAATAACAACATATTGTTGGGTTTATAAAATATTCAGCTGCAATATGTACAACAATAACAGCACAAAAAAGGGAGAAGAGGGAATAGAGCTATACAGGAATGAAATTTCTGTATCTCACTGGAATTAAATTAGTACATCTGAAGTAAATCCTAATAAGAAGAATATAGTAAGCCCTAGTGCAACAACAAAAAATAATATAAAAGAATATAGTGTAAATAACGTTAAAGGAACTAAAATGTTATAGTAGAAAATCACCACTTGATGCAAAAGAAAGCAGTAAAGGAGGAACAAAACAACAAGCAAGACATGAAAACATACAGAAAATATAGCAATATAGCAGACATATATTCCACTACATCAATACCAATATTAAATGTATCAATAAATGATTAAAGAATCCAATCAAAATGCAGAGTGTCAGACTGCAAAAATAAAAATAACACAACTTAAATGTCCATCAACAGATGAATGGATAGACGATGTGGTGTATATACATACATACATATATATGGGTGTGTGTGTATATGTATTCCTACATATATATAAGAATATATATATATATATATATATATATATATATGAATATTACTCAGCCATAAAAAAGAATGAAATAATGCCATTTGCAGCAACATGGACGGACCCAGAGATTATCATACTAAGTGAAGCCAGACAGAAAAAGACAAATATTATATGATATCACTTATATGTGGAATCTAAAAAAATGATACAGATAAACTTACTTACAAAACAGAAATAGACTCACAGACATAGAAAACAAACTTACCCTTTGATTACCAAAAGGGAAGGGGGGGATAAATTAGGAGTTTGGGATTAACAAATATACCCTACAAAAAAATAAAATAGATAAATAAGGACCTACTATATAGCACAGGGAACTATATTCAGTATCTTGTAATAACCTATAATGGAATAGAATCTGAAAAACAATATATAAACACACACACACACACACACACACCCCCCCACCTGAATCACTTTGCTGTATATCAGAAGTTAATACATTGTAAATCAACTCTACTTCTATTAAAATAATAATAAATTAAGAAATACTTTATTGCTAAAAAATGCTAACCATCATCAGAGCCTTCAGCAAGTCATAATCTTTTTGCAACAGTAACATCAAAGATCACTGATCACAGACAGAATAACAATAAAAAGGTTTAAAATATTGCAAGAATTAACAAAATGTGACACAGAGACACAAAGTGAGCAAATGCTGTTGGAAAAACTGGCACCAAAAGATTTGCTGGATGCAGAGTTGCAACAAACCTTCAATTTGTAAAAAACAAAATATCTTCGAAGCACAATAAAAAAAGGTATGCCTGTATTGGTTGTTTCCCCTCATGATCACGTGGCTGACTGGGAGCTTGTGGCTTGCTGCTGCTGCTGCCCAGCATCACTAGAGAGTTTCCTACCATATATCGCTAGCCTGGGAAAAGATCAAAATTCAAAATTGTAAGTACAGTTTCTACTTAATGCATATCAGTTTTGTACCACTGTAAAGTTGAAAATTCAAGTCAAACAATCATAAGTTGGGGACCGTCTGTAATAGATTTTATAATAGTTTAATAAAAGAGTTCAGCAAGTTTGCAGAGTACAAAACAAATATGCAAAAATCAACTGCATTTCTATATACTAACAATGAACAATCTGAAGATGAAATTAAGAAAACAATTCCAGTTATGAAGCATCAAAGAGAATGAAATACTTGGGAATGCATTTAACAAAAGAACTACAAAATTTATCTTCTGAAAACTTAAAACATTGTTGAAAAACCTAAAGATCAACTATATAAATGGAAAAGACAGTACAAAGACCAGAATACATAGATGGCAATACTCCCCAAACTGATGTACTGACTCAAAACAATCTGGCTTCTTTGAAGAAACTGACAAGTTATTCCAAAAATTCAAGGGACTCAGACTAATAAAAACAATCTTGAAAAAGAACAAAGTTGAAGGATTCATTCTTCCAGACTTGGAAATAGATATAGCAACAAAAAAAGAATTGAAAGTCTAGAAATAAACGCTGACATTTTATGGTCATTTCATTTTAGACAGAATGCCAAGATAATTCCATGGGTGAAAGTATAGTCTTTTCAACAAATGGTGCTGGGACAACTTAATACCCACAATCAGAAGAATCAAGCTGGACCCCTTTTCTCACATCACATACAAAAATTAATTCACATGGGCTGTAAACATAAATGCATGAGCTAAAACTGTAACACTCTTCGAAAACAGAGGGATAAATCTTCGTGACCTTAGGTTCTTCAACATGACGGCATGAGTAACAACAAGATAATATGCTGGATTTCGTCAAAATTAAAAACTTTTGTGGTGAAAATATACCATTAAAAAAGTAAAAATAAAACCCAGAGAATGGGAGAAAATATTTGAAAATTACATATTCTAGTTAGGAATCTGTACCTAGAGTATACAAGGAACTCTTACAACTGGTTAATAAAAAGACAAACTAGTTTAAAACTAGTTTAAAACTAGACAAAGGATCTGGATCCGAATAGACATTTTTCCAAAGAAGATAACACATATTTGTAGCCAAATATGTTCACAAAAAAATGTTCATGTCATTAACCACCAGGGTAATGTAAATCAGGTATCTACAACATACACAGGAGGATGACAACAATAAAAATGACAAATAATAACAAGCATTAGACAAGATTTGGAGAAACTGAAACTCTCACATACTGCTGGTGGAAATAAAAATGGTACAGCTGCTTTGGATAACAGTCTGGCAGATGAAGAGGTTAAACACAGTATCATCATTTGACCAAACAATTCTACTATGTATGCAACCAAGAGAAATGAAAACATACACAAAATGAAAATCTACACAAAAACTTATACACAATATTCATAACACCATTATTCATAATAGTCAAAAAGTAGAAACAACAGAAATATCCATCAACTGATAAATGAATAAATGGGATATACCCATACTGCGGCATATTCTTCAGCAATAAAAGGATTAAGATATTGCTAAATGCTTCAACATGTACGATCTTTGAAAACATTATGCCAAGTGAAAGAAGCCAGTCTCAAAAGACCATGTATTCCACTTATATGAAATGTGTAGGATAGGGAAGTGCGTAGAGACAGAAAGTATATCTGTGGTTGCCTGAAGCTGGGCGGAGGTGGGAGTTGAAAGAAAAGGGGAGGGCCCGCTAAAGGGTATAAGAGTTCTTCCTGAGGTGAGAAAAATGTTCTAAAATTAACTGCGGTGGTGGTTGCAAAGCTCTGTGAAAATACTAAAAACCACTGAACTGCACATCTTAGATGGGTGAGTTAAAACGTGGTATGTGAATTATAACTTAATAAAGCTGTTACCACTTTAAGACTGCAAATCAGGCAAGGATGTCCCAGGCAGTACAATTATGCAAGAAAGAGAAATGAACAAACAAAAAAACATAGATTGGAAAAACAGAAAAAATAAATCTTCCCTATCTGCAGATGGCACGGACTGCCTGAGTAAAATATGCTAAACAATCTACAAAAAAACTCTTAGAACTACTATGTAAGTTTTACAAGGTCAAAAGCAAGATCAAGATATGAACAAAATCCTCCTTCTGTATGCTAGTAATAGCTAGTACAGCTCCAAATAGTTTCCTCAAAATTAGACACTCAGGCATAGATATGAGATACATAGTTATAAATCTAACAAAACATGTGCAAGTTCTGTATGCTGAAAACAACGAAACACTGATGAGGTAAAAGACATACTATGTCTAAGAATTGGAAAGAAATATAATTAAGATGTCAACTCTCTTCTAATTGATCTATAGATCAATTAAATACAATGCCAATCAAAATCCCAACAGGATTTTTTTTAATAGATAAACAGATTTCCATTAGTCATTAGGGAAATCCAAATAAAAACCACAATGAGATCAAACACACAAGAATGGCTGCATTCACGAAAATAGACAAGTATTAGAGAGGAAATGGAAAAACTGGATCCTTCATACATCGCTGGTGGGATGTAACATTGCTCTAGGTGCTGGAGATACAGTCAAGATACTAAGTAAAAATAAGACAGGATAGATACCTGCTATCATGGAATTTTCATGTAGCTAGCAAATAATGAACAGAAATGATATTTTATAGTGATAAATGTTAAGCCAGACAGAGAGTATTGTGATATTGCAAAAGGTATACTGGATAAAAGTAATAGGAATTACTTTCTGAGATTACAATTGATAAGTCATCATCAAAAGGATGAGGTGGGTGGGGGTGGGGGTGTGTGTGTGTGTATGTATAAAAAGTCTCACCTGTTCAATAAGGACTCAAAAGTATTTTCTCCTATTTATCATCTTATTAAATAAAATGGTTTTTCTCTCTTTATTAAACACATGTAACTAACCAAGGGATTTTAATCTACAGAAAATGACCACTATTACCATAAACAGATATACTGTTTACGAAAAGCCAAGAACACTAATTTTAATTAGGTTTGATTTTTGAAATACTGAAATAACGAACACACTCCTATCTTCATTGATCCCTTGGGGTATAAAGCACTCAGGATTAAGAACCACAAACCTAAATGAAGATATTTCTAGTCTATCTGAATGCCTAAAAACTGAATCTTAACTCATTTTTTTCTATCTTCAAAGGCACAATTTATTATCTGTCCCACTTTAATTACCACGTATAACCCCACTTAATTTCCACTTTGTACTTGTTCTATTAACTTTTCTTCTACATTACACACTGTCAGACTGAACCATCCTTCTTCCTGTTTTCATCTAATAACTTTTTGCTACTGATTGTGCAGTTAAACAGTTATCAATATTTGGTTTAAACAGTTATCAATAAGACAACAAATCAATTAGACTTATCTTGTAAAAACTGTTCTAAAAAATGTGACATATTGGCAAACTAAAATTTTGTAGTGAAAAAACCACCAAAAGATATCCTTCAATATTTGGCGTCCTTATTCTCAATTTTCTACATACCATATACAAGCAGCAAAACCTACTATTATTCCCCTAACATTTTAATTTGTTCTTTCCAAGCCTAATTTGATACAAGCACAATCAATGTTTATGGTCAAAATATAAAATTTAATAACCTTTTAGTTATTTAGATAAGTTTAAAACTATCTTCTGGCCACAAGCACACACTACCGATTTAATCTGCTAAAATCCACATTAACTCTCCTCAGTTCCAAGGCCAAATAAAAATATTACTGCACTCAACAAACATACAGGGGATTTAAAATAATCATCATCATCATCATCAATCTCAAAAGTCCACAAAAGTGAGGTGGAAAAGTATGTCCTAGAAAAGTATCTGCTACCTAGTAGGCATTAATTAAAATTTGCTGAATGAATAAATGGTATGTGAAAAGCACCTACTACAAGACGTAACTGAAAAAAAACGTTAGTTTCCTGGTTGCTTACTCCCCACTAGCATATTACTCTTTGAAATAATTATCCACCAGTAATGAAGAGTTGATATTATTGGTCTTTTTCCCCCTTCTTTGTATTTTACTAAGCCTTCCAAGCTGTTAAAAAATTTTATGACTTATTATTTTTATTAGAATTTTAATTAGCAGAAATTTTGTGACCTAAAGCAGCGGTCCCCAACCTTTCTGGCACCAGCGACCAGTTTGTGGAAGATAATTTTCCCACGGACCGGCGGGGGGTGGGGGGGGTGGGGCGGGGAGATGGTTCGGGCAGTAATACGAGCCATGGGGAGTGGCAGATGAAGCTTCGCTCACTCACCTGTCGCTCACCTCCTGCTGTGCGGCCTGGTTCCTAACAGGCAGAGGACCAGTACCAGTCTGCAGCACAGGGGTTGGGAACCCCGGACCTAAAGTAAACTAATCAAGACCTTAATCATTTTCATTAGATGAAACTTTTAGTAAGCATAAACATGTGTTTCTTCAAACTACTAATGAATACTAATAAAAAATACAAAACTGCAACTACATGGGTAGGCACAATTTTGTTAAGTAGGTAAAAAGCAGATGCTAGACACCACCACCCAAAAAACACCATTGAATTACACTCCCATTTTTACAAGAGCCTAGTATGTTTGCTTTATATACAATGTTTATATACAACACCTTTAATACTTCAACAATATTCAAAGTTAAGTATAATTATCTCCAATTTAGAAAAAAGGAAACTAAGCTTCAGAAAGGTTAAGTAACTTGCCTATATGTATAGGATGGTAGAACAAGGACAAGGTTTCATGTCAAGGTCATTTAGCTCTAAACCTTGTACATTTTTTACTATTAAATCACACCTTCACATAATCGATACACAAATTTAAGTCTAGCAACACACACAATCTGGAAGAGGATTTAGCATCCTCATGATAGAGGAAGAAATGCAGCAAAACTGTGGAGGGAGGGATACTCACTGTACCAAATATGCATTCATTCAACCAACATGTTTTTAGGCCCAGTTAGAACAGCGCAACAAAAAACTATCCAAAAGAAATGAGAGATTGATACATGAAACAACCCTGAGGAAGCAAAAATATTACGTTGAGCAAAAGATGTCAGGCACAAAAGAATGCATACTGTACAATTCCATTTGTTCAAACCTCTAAAAAAATTCTAATCTACAGTGATACAAAGCAAATCAGAGGTTTGCCTGTGGCTACAAATGAAGACTGCCTGCAATAAGAACTCTGGGTGTGATGGGAATGTTTCTATCTGGATTGTGGTGATAGTTACACAGGTACATAAATTTGTCAAAACTCTTGTTAAAAAACCTGAAATGGCTGTCTTGTATTATATGTAAACTTCCTTGACAAAGCTGATTTAAAAATAAGAATGGTTAGAAAAAACCTTGAAAAAAAGAAAAAGAAAGGCATTAGTTCCTATAGATATCAAAGTGAAAATGGGTCCTGCCCTGAGAAAGCAAAATCTTAATAGGAGATACATGTAAATATATTTTAAATCTTCCTAAAATATTTAAGTAGCATATTAATGTGCTTAAAAAAAAATCTTAGTACAATAAACATTTGACAGAAATCAGTAATAGTAATACTAGCAGCATTAGCTTCCTTGTTCTTAACTGCCCTGTCCTCTTACTACAAGATTTAATTCAGCCAACTAAAGTTTCCTTACTAAGTTACAGTTTTTCTGCAAGGAATTTAAATCATATATGAATCTTCAAATGTTATATATTTTTGTAATCTACTAATTGCATTACACTTGCTTCCCAATTTAAGAGCTAGTTCTATAGATATAAGAAATGCTTTTGAAATAAACATAGAAGCCACACTTAGCATAATTCAGAGCCATAGATAAATACAGAACTTCTGGTATTCCAAAAGAAACAGCGCAGTGATTTTCAAAATACAGACTCCAACAGTGGGCCATGAAATCAACTGAGTCAAAACTACCATGTTTAAAACATGATATATAATAGAAAACATCTGAATGCATCTTGCAGTAAGGAAACTGCTTTCTGAGGTTTGTTGTTTTTTTTTTTTTTCAGTCACACACGTGTGCATCAACACTCAACCTGAATCCACACTATGGATCCTGGTTTAAGGGGGAAAAAAAAAAAGTGAATGCCTCCAGAAATATGCTAGAGCAAGAAGAACAACAGTGTAAAGAAAAGTCATATGCTTTGAAGTCAAAGACCTAAGTTTCTATCTTAGTTCTGCCACTCATTAGCTATATGAACTTGGAGAAGTTAATTATAGGCTGTCCTACAGAACCTTTATTTAATCAACTGTAAAATGAGAAGCATTCAACAAACTTTGCATAATAACTGTGAAGAGTATATGTAAGATCATTTTACATAAAGTAAAAGCCAAAGACCTTATGATGGCTTTACAAAATCTTTCCTAACTTACCTCTAGTCCCTACCTTTTCTTCACCCATCTACCATTCTCCTCCTTTCCCACCACACTCCAGCCACACAGACTTCCTGCAATTTTTCAATCATAAGACATCAAATCATAAAACATCCTCTCCCAGGGCATTTGCTCTTGTTTTTGTCCCTTCCTGGAACCCCTTTCTCCTGAATATGCACAGGATTGCTCCCTCACCACAGGCTCACTCCATCACTTTCTAGGGGAGGACTTCCCTGACCAATTTAAATCTGAATCCCATACATACATCATACTCCTTTGGACTCTTTCTCTCCATACCCTTACCGCCATCTGCCAAACCATGTTTTATTTTTTATTTTGTACACTATAATTCCCTTAGAACAGTGCCTGACACATAATAGGAGTTAAACATTTGTCAAATGAATGAATAAATAACACACAAAGTATCTAATAAAGTACCTAAATCTTACTTTGCATACCCTCCACTAGCAAACCACTTACTCTTTTCAAATTCATCCATGGATATCAAATTGAAGCCCTCCAGACAGCATAAGCTTAAGAAAATAGTAAAACTATAATCTGATTTTTGCATTAACATAACATTTTAGCTACATTTTTAGTGTCGCTACAGTATATTAGATAAAAATCTCCTTAAACTTTCACACTGTTACTTTAACCTGTTTAAACCACTTTGTGGTCAATTCTGGTACAGTACCACTATATGTTTGCTAACTTCATTTATTCGTGTAATATTAATTATAAGTTACTTTTTCCCACAGGATGCTTAGGAAGGGACCACCGACAGGATTATAATTATTTTACTCTTATTCTTATTCTTATTATTACTGACAATAAAGAATATGAACAGAAAACAGGTAAAACACAAATTACACAAAAAAATTCACTCTTCAGAAAAACAAAACAATTCAACTTTTTTTAAATTATAAGCTTACACCTTCAAAATTTAGGACTTTTTTTTTTTTACACAACTATACTATACTCAGTTTCACTGACAATAAAGTAAAAAAGATAATTCACACATAGCTGGTGAGAATGTAAACTGGCACAGCCTTGCTGTAAGGCAAGTAAATATTAAAAGCTTTGGAAAATAACTTTTCATACATTCAACAAATATTTGTCAGGCCCTATATGAGGCTTCAAATACACATTAGTAAATAAAACTGACTTGATCCCTTCTCATGCTCTAGTGGTGGAATAAGAGACAAACTGTTAAATAATGATTAATTGTAATAGATGCTACAGGAGGAGGGGCCTACTTAAGAAAGGGCAGTTGAGGAAAGCCTCTCTAAGAAGTATCCTTTATGCTACAGGCCAAGCTAAACGCTGTGCATATACTGTCATTCACGCCTAACAATCCTGAGATAAATATCATTATTATACCTATTTAACAGGAGAGGACACTAAAACTTGAAAAGTAATTTGACTAAGGACACAGCATTACATAATAAGCATTGAAAGTACCTCTAATACTTTAAAATAATAATTATACTTACAGAAACGTTTTCTAAAGAAATAACCAAATATGTAAACAAAAATTCAGGTACAAAACTGTTCATCACAGTGCTCCTTATATAATTGGAAAATCAAAATAAAATTAAATGTTCAATAACAAGGAATCATTAGGTCAGTTATGCTCTGGCCATTAAGAATCATGTTTTGGGTAAATATTAAATGACACTGGAAAATGCTTACGATGTAAATTTTAAAAAAACAGAGATGATAAATCAGTAAGTATAGCCCAATTTCCCTATTACAAAAATCAAAAGAGTGGTTGTCTGTGGATGTTTTATCTCTCTTATTTTTTAAAATAAATTTACTTATTTATTTTATTTTTGGTTGTGTTGGGTCATCAATGCTGCGCGCGGGCTTTCTCTAGTTGCGGTGAGCGGGGGCTACTCTTCATTGCAGTGCACGGGTTTCTCATTTCAGTGGCTTCTCTTGTTGCGGAGCACAGGCTCTAGGTGCGCGGGCTTCAGTAGCTGTGGCACAAGGGCTTAGTTGCTCCGGGGCATGTGGGATCTTCCTGGACCAGGGCTCGAACCCGTGTCCCCTGCATTGGCAGGCAGATTCTTAACCACTGTGCCAACAGGGAAATCCCTCCTCTTATTTTATACTTCTCTTAATTTTCCAAATTCATTTTTGTTACTTTAATAATCAGGAAGAAAAACCAAAAGAGACTGGAGTGCTTTTAAACATACACACACACACAAACAGTGGAAACAACAAATAATGTTTGCCCAGGTTAACAGTCTTCTAGTTTGCAGGACTGCAAGTCGTTTTTATTTTCTTCTTTTCCTCATCTTTATTTTCCACTTTTTCTGTAATAAGTATATGCCATTATTACTACTTTTTTTTAACCACAGGCTCCTTCAGCACATAACATCACATTTGCTTCAGCCACTCAATAACAGTATTACTTCCTTGTTATGCTGCAATAATACATATCTGTATTCAAGAATCCAAAACTACAAAATAGGCAAGTTATAAGAAAATCACTTCTGGGACTTCCCTGGTGGTGCAGTGGTTAAGAATCCTCCTGCCAATGCAGGGAACACAGGTTTGAGCCCTGGTCCAGGAAGATCCCACATGCCCCGGAGCAACTAAGCCCATGTGCCACAACTACTGAGCCCGCGAGCCACAACTACTGGAGCCCGTGCGCCTACAGCCCGTGCTCCACAAGAGAAGCCAAGGCAATGAGAAGTCCGCGCACCGCAACGAAGAGTAAGCCCCCACTCGCCGCAACTAGAGAAAGCCTGCGCACAGCAAAAAAGACCCAATGCAGCCAAAAATAAATAAATAAATTTATATTAAAAAAAAGAACATAATTTCCATTACAACAGTCTTCCCTTTAAAAAATTCAAATCTCCATACATTAATTTGAATAATGTTAGAAATCAAAGGAACATTAACTGTCCTTTTTCTGTGCCAACTGATAAATCAGAAATAAACACTATTTCTGAAATACTGTTATAACTGACAATCTAATTTTGCAAAAGCAAAAATACATATCTTTACCATGTCTTGGGATTTTGGCATGTACATTATTTGCCCAAGGCTGGCACATACAATAAAAATAAAATCTATTTAACCATATAGTTCAGGATGTAGACTATTCTGAAGAATGAATTCTCTAATGACTTCTAGTTAATTGCAGCAAATTAAGTAAAAAGCCTTTGGCTTTGTAAACTTTTCTAAAATGTGCTAATAAATCATCTTCTTAGAATAATAAACATAGTGGACATAAATCAATATTTGATGCCTGAGCATACTGCTGTACCTGACAATCATTATTAAAACCATCAAAAATTATAAAGGGGCGTATCTTGATCAAGATCTGAAGATATGGAGAAATTTATTTTATAAGTTTTATATGTAAGTTTTAGATAGGAGTAAGTTGTCTTTACTCCATTTAAAATTATTTGCCTTAGATATATGAAAAAATGGAGGAGCAACCTGAGAATTGGGGGTGGCAAGTTTCCAGTTTCTAGGGTTTTAGTATATGTTTTTAGAAGGAAAACATATTTTACTTGAAAGCAACTTTTTAAAATAACAGTACGAGATTAAATAATCACAATCAGCAGAACTCACAGGCACATACCATCACTAACTAGATTTTTAGAAGGGTGACATGAAAAGCAATGCCTTTCCCTTCAATACACAATCATTTTCCAAATTCATTACTCTGTGATTCACTTTCCTGACTTTGCTACTGCAGCTACTTAGTACTATTCTACTCTCCTTATATGGTATTTATTTTAATGCTTCAAAAGGCTCAGACCCAAAAGATCTTTAAAATTATTCATACACATTAAATAATGCAAAGAATATACAACAGTTTCAAACTACTGCACTGACTTCTCAATGCTCTAATTATAAATTACAAATGAATTTCATTTGTAGGGAAAAAAAGGCACGCATGATATTCACAAAAATATGTTTGGCTAACAATAACAAGGAGAAAGAACACAGGTTACAAAAACGAGGAATAAACCAGAATATTCAAAATCTTTCACCCTTAATGAAGAGGGAATGAAGACAAGGTAGACCTCCTTATATACACTTACACAGAAAGTATCAGGAGTTCATCGTGCAAAAAAACATGCAAGTATTAACTGGCCTACTCTGAGACATAGCAGAATCATTTTTTCCCGCACTCTGCCACGCTCCCCACTCCAATAGCCAATATTTAATTAAATAAAAATGAAGGGCAAACCACATGAATGCAGCAGTACCACAAGGTAAATTGAATGAGTGAATGAATAAATGAACCACACAACTTAAGAAACTACTAGTTTCATTACAACCACTAATAATCAGTACTCATTACCATAATACTTTCACATGCTTTACAGTTAGCCAAACATTTTTGCTTTCAATATCTCAGTTCTCATCAGCAACATTAGGAGGTATAAATGACTAAAAAGCTGAAGTTCTCCAATACTAATCTGCCCAGGTACATAGCTAATAAATTCATGGAGCCCAGACTAAAACCCATCTTCTGAATCCAAGTGGGGTAGTCTTTCCAAAATAATATATTATCCCTCCATTAAAAATGAGCACATGCTCAAAGGTAAATAAGTGACCTTTCTCAACTTCCAAAAAGTAAATCATAGGTGCTATATTAAGTATTTCCTCTGAACTTCCTCCAGAATTCTGAAATATTTACTCTGTATAAAGGAAAAGAGGAACCAACATTGCTAAGAACCTATTGTCAGGTGTTTTGCACTGTATTTAATCCTCTAAATAAGCCTAAGAGAAGATATTTTATTAATTTTAAGGAAATGGAAACTAAGGCACAGAGAAGTAACTTGCTATAGATAACCTAACATAACTCAGGCTGTAAGTGGCAGACACAGTCCGAGTGCTAAGTCAATGCTCTCCCCATTAGATTTATCCCATTTAACAAAGGAATTATTAAGTGCCTATTATGTGCCATGCACCATGCCAAATGCTTCAGATAGAGCAATGCTAAAATGTAACTATGTTACCCAAAATATTACACATAATACTTAACACAACACCATCTAAACAAAATTCCTGGTAGGAAAAACATCTCTAGACTGTAAGAACAAAACTGCACACTTCTTGTTTACATTTATAAATTTGATACAAAAAAAAAGGATAGTGTACTCTATGAAATAAATTGTGGCTAATTCTCATTTGCCTCAGAAGCTCATAGTTAAGTGGCAAGTCCCACTCCAAAAACAAAAGCAAAAAACAAACAAAAACACCCACAAGAGCCTTTATTCCTAATATCAACCTTATGAGGTAAATACAGTTACTTATCCACATTTTTCGAGTGAGAAAACTGAAGTTTAGAGAGGATTAAGTCACACAGCTAATTAAAAGCATAATTGGTGATTCCAATTCAGGCTGGTTAGTACCAGAGACTTTAACAAAATCATGTAAAATTCCAGCAAAATATAACTCTCTTTAATAGGAAATAGTTATAATGAGCTCCATTTTATTCAGTCAAAAATGAACTAAACAATTAGGCAACTTGGGCAGCTCCAAGTCATCACGTAGAATCATTAACTTTTGCTATGAAAAAGTGGTATATAATGCATACTATCAAAGTAGTAATTTGCTCAAACAGCATTCTTAGGGAATCAATTCTTTTTATTTAAAAACATTCATTTGGGCTCTTTTTTTTTCAATGTCAGAATAAATAATGCTAGCAACCTAAAATAAATGCACAGCTGTTATGTGCAGTATTTTGAAGAACACACACACCTCAGCATTGTAAAATATGCACTGCTAGCAATATATTATAGGTATAAGCTCCTATGAATGATTATATTGCTAATTTAGATTTTTTTGGTATTACTCTAATTTACTGAAGTAATGTTAAATCTCATGCCTGCAAACAATGTCAAATAACAACATTCAAACTCTGCCTGCCCTAAAACTTACATAACAAATTCCATCCATTAATATGAAACTTTTCATTATGGGCATTGGTTTATATGTATAACAAGTTCTCTGGAAGATAACAAACTACTGAATTTCAAAGTTCTTAGTAATTAAAAAATCCTGCCAACATGAATACAGAATAACTATAATTTGTCTAACAGAGAGAAAAAAAAATCCTTCAAAAACTTTAGAAATACACTAAAGCATCAAGCTTGTAAATTTAATCATAAATCGTCTGTGGAATCTAAAATTTCCTCCTGAAGCACAAATCTGATTTTCACTCGCGTTGTCAAAAATAAATTGGTTAATTATTCCTCATCATGTAAAAAAAAGTCTCTCACACTATGGCAAATTCATTCCCTCAGTCAACTTCTCATGAGGTTGCAGAACTGCATCAAGAACGATAGGAGATTACTGCGCCATTCTCTAAATCCAGCCTAGTCTTCCAGACTTTTTGTATTTGCAATGCTGATTCCGTATCCTCCCCTACCTAAGTGAACTCCAAATCACCCTTCAGAACCCAGTTCAAACATCACTGACCTGAAACCAACTCTTTAAACTCCCTCAAACAAGGTTGCTCTACTCTAGCATGTACCCATAACATGCACCACAAAAAGTGAACTTCAAGAATTATTCACTGCATCTCTAACAGTGTATGGCACATAGTAATATTTATTGAACTATACAAGGAAATCTAAGTAAACATGAAAATCATTACTGATTAATTTCTTAGAAAAATCTATCTAAAATATTGCAAAAACAAAATCTTTTAGAGGTTTTGATAATTCTATGCAAACACAAAGAAAGTTTTAAGTTTACTCTCCTTTATAATTTTCCACTAATACAGAGATACCCCCCCCAACCTGATCCAGAAAACATCATGGCCTCTTAAATGAAAAATAATTCCTCCTCCCTATAGTTCTTCGTAAAATGTATTATAAATTACTGGGTCCATCACAACATTTTCAGCAGTTGAAAGACACAGATTTACATCTTAATCATCTCTTTTTCTTTTTCCCTTTAGAGTTTACCCCTATTTATGCAGAAAGCACTAAGTAACTACTGATGAAATTCCTGTTTTCATCAAACATGAAAAACTTGACTCCATCTCAGGGTCTTCTATTCTTTCTGCCTGGAAAAACATTGATCCAGATTTTTGCATGGCTTTCTCCTTTCTCAGTTTCTGCTCAAAAGCCACCTCCAGAGAGGTCTTGCCCTCATCACCCTACTTAAATAGTCTCCTCCTTCCATCCCTAACCAATTGCTGTACCCGTATCCCCCTTTATTTTCTTCATCACAGTTGCCACCCTCTGAAATTGTGTCTACTTGTTTATTATCCGTCTCCCCCCTAAGACGTTAGCTCCATGAAGGCGGAAACTTGCCTTGTTCACCATCATATATACCCAGCACTTACAGCAATGTCTAGAAGAAAATAAACACTCAAATTATTAAAGGACTTAGTTGAAAGTGTCTACTGAAAAACAAGCAAGTTCTATGAACTTCGCATCTGCAGAGAGAAGAAAAAGTCTTCACTTTCAAACTATGCTCTGAAACATCTTAATAGCAGTCAGAGGTCAAATTCCCTGAAGCACTGGACTATATACAATTGTTTTATACATACATATCTATTTTAGATGTGTGATTCACAATCATACATAACACAAAAGTGCATCATATATCAAATTTAAAATTTGGAGACTGCTATCTCTTCCATCAGGTTAAACAGTTTTGCTATAGACCTCAAAGTTTAGCCTGACATGTCTATGAATATATGTACAATTTCTCTTAAGTGTGCATAGATTAGTTTCTATAGCTCTGAATTTTTTCTAATCTAAGGCCAGACATGCTCACTCACATAAAATTATAAAAACGACACCCCAAAAGCACTATTCCATGCACTACTAAATCAAGACAAAGTTAGCACATGACCTCAAAATATAATTGTGTGATAAGTAAATGTGTAAAATGTAGTATCTGTAATATAATATTATTACTTACTCTCACTATAACACAGGATTATTACTAAAAGTTTTGGTGTTTCTTGATGAATATGTTTATCATTTTTAAAAATGTGAGCAGCTGTTGCATTCTCCCAGAAAGTCAAGCTTGAAACACAAATTTCCTAATACTTCTCTTTCAAATTTCCATATTAATTTAATTAAATGATCCTGAATCTGCAGGATGATCAATTAAAAACAAAAACAAATCTTCTACTTACATCTACTTAATTTGATAAATCAGGATTTTCCCTATAGAGTAGCATTAAATTAAGTGAGAAAGACACTAGATGCTGAGTCCAATCTAAGGATAAAATGGCCTTCAAAATTCCCATTTACTAATTTTCATACTAATCAAAACAGTTTGATTGTTCTATCTTTATGTTAATGTTAAAATTTAACCTTATTTTAAATCTTAACATCAAAATGACAGCCACATAAAATTATGATGGTGTAATATGGAAGTGCTCTGCAGGCTGTAAAGCACTTTTTAGGTACGTGTTAAGTAGTAAAATTAAGTCAAAAGGAATGAGGTCCTTTGAATGGCATGGTAAACTTACTGAATATTATTATTTTACCAATCTATGAAAGACTCTTTTACAAACAGAAAATTAAGTACAAAATTTGCACGAAAAATAAGCATCGTAATTTACAATGTAAAAAGTAACACAAAAACACATTCCTGCCAGATATGACACAAAACCAAATGTTCCTCTCGGAAACACACTGTATTACATAATCTGTCATTACATTTTGTCCAGATGCTGATACAAGATGGAGTAATGTTTCAACATCCAAGTATATAAATGGAAAAATGGTATATCAATAAGTTTGAAAAAATGCAAGTGTACTTACTCACTGTTACCTAAAGTGCCAGAACACAAAATTTCCTCTTGCTTATTTTATCATTCCTTGGCAAAGTAAATATGTACTGTGAGTGCATTCTCATCTACTTTCACATAAGGAGAGACCTTTCAATCCACTAAAAGCAGAGAAAAAACTGATGTTCCCAGTACCAGAACAAACTCTTTTAAAATAATATACTCTCCGTACCTTCAGTAGCTTTTAGTCGTTAAAAAGTCAATGAAAAAAAAAAAAGTCAATGAAAAATACGTAGGCAAATGAGACATATCTAAGATCTTAAGTCAAATGTTTAGCTTCTTGGGACTTCCCTGGTGGCGCAGTGGTTAAGAATCCGCCTGCCAATGCAGGGGACACGGGTTTGATCCCTGGTCCGGGAAGCTCCCACATGCCACGGAGCAACTAAGCCCTTGTGCCAGAGCTACTGAGCCTGCGCTCTAGAGCCCGCGAGCCACAACTACTGAAGCCCGCGCACCTAGAGCCCATGCGCCACAACAAAGAGAAGCAAAGGCAGAGAACAAATAGAAGCTGGAGCACTGCAACGAAGAGTAGCCCTCCCCCCCCCCGCCCCCCCACTGCAAATAGAGCAGCAACGAACACCCAACGCAGCCATAAATAAATAAATAAATTCATTTAAAAAAAATGTCAGCATCTCCACTAAATGCAATTCTGTATATCATTTACTGTTTTGATTTCTACAGTTCAAAAAAGGGACACAAAACCGGTGCACAATCTCTTATTCAAACCCTTAAAGGCCACGTATTTCCCAGAATTGAAATTTATCAGATTTTAGAAAGTTAAGATAGCATATATATTATGTATGACCTAACACCTCCCAGGGTGGCCTAGACAGCACTTGCCATCAAATACATTAATATTTCTGCATCAAAACAGAAAATCAGGTTAACACAGATAGACCATGATTAGGCTACCAATTTCAGTTGGAATTTGCCTTCACACTTGCTTTTTTAAGAAGTCAGTTTGGGGCTTCCCTGGTGGCGCAGTGGTTGAGAATCTGCCTGCCAATGCAGGGGACACGGGTTTGTGCCCTGGTCTGGGAAGATCCCACATGCCGCAGAGCAACTGGGCCCGTGAGCCACAACTACTGAGCCTGTGCGTCTGGAGCCTGTGCTCCGCAACAAGAGAGGCCGCGATAATGAGAGGCCCGCGCACCGCGATGAAGAGTGGCCCCCACTTGCCGCAACTAGAGAAAGCCCTCTCACAGAAACGAAGACCCAACACAGCCATAAATAAATAAAAACCCAAAGTTTAAAAAAAAAAAAAAAACGAAAAAAAAAAAAGTCAGTTTGTAGAGCTTTTGGAAATTTGGACAGCCAATAAAAATACATTAAATCATCTCAGCCAGTTTTCATAAGGAGAATGGTATTCAAAAACTAGAGAACTCCTACTTTGTACTAGGCACTAGGTCAGGCACTGGGAGTAAAAAGGTGGCGGCCAAGGGGGAGGACATAGAATCTAACGTCAAAAAGCTCAGATCTAATAGAAGCTCACGGTTAAGCAACTGTAAATATATTATGGGGTAAACACAAAGTATCTCCTTCAACCAATGACCTTAGCCATACAAAATACAGCAAGAAATATAGACCTAAACACTGCCAGAAACACTTTGTTACTTACATCCTTCCCTCAGTCCTGTACTCACTCCACACACATTTTTCTAAGAAGCTGGTTATCTAGTTTCCCATAGGTAATTAAGAAGCAGAACTGTAAGAAATGATTCAAGGAAGTAAAGGAATGCAGGATGCCCTTCTTCCCATACCCTTTTCCAATCTGTTGTTTCCGACCAGTGGATTGGGAAACAACACATGACAGCACTGTCAAATGACAATTTGGCACCATTTCAGTTTACTGCATATTTACTGATAACCTACTAAGTATTACGCAGTTAGAAGGTACCAGAAATGTAAATATAAATAAGACAAAGCCCTACCTCTCAGGTGCTTACAATCCAGTGGAGGTTAAGGTGGACGGTGGGGATGGACAGTAAATTACAATACCATGTGACACATTCAATAATAGAAATTTGAACAATAAAAGCAGTACAGCAGAAGGATTTGGGAAATCAGGAAAGGTTTCTTTAAGAAAGTGACACCAGAGTAGTTTTGAACGATAAGAAATTTGTCAAACAACAGAGAAGTGATACTAAAAATACCACCACCATCCCCTCCAAGCCCCGCATAAAAACATATGCATGAAAGCAAAAAAAGGGAAAACTTTCAGGGTAAGTGGCAGGTATGTCCAAAATATCTAGCTATATCTAAATAGACTTAGGTCCCTGGTGTAAACATATACAAAATATTAAAGTGTGTCCAGAAAAGGAAAATTATGTATTTTTCCTCTTAGATAATTCATTTTGCATTTCATGATTATATAAGCTATGTGGCCTTAACAAAAAATAAACATTGTAAACCATTTTATTAATGCATAATGTAGCATACGCCCAAGTGATAATACCAAGAGATTATCATCTGTATTTCAGAGAACAAGATATCAGGAAAAAAATATTAGGAATTCTTTTTTCCAATTCTTTTTTCCAATGTAGCATACCCCCAAGTGATAATACCAAGAGATTATCATCTGTATTTCAGAGAACAAGATATTAGGAAAAAAATATTAGGAATTCTTTTTTCCAAGTCATTTCTAATAGTATAGACAAAGTAAATAAATAAACAAGCCATATCAGCATGACTTGTCATGAGAGGAATTTTAAGAGTTTAAAAAAGGATGTCAAACAGAAAAACTAAAGCAACAAGAAAAAAAATACATATATATAGTATTTAAGTTGAAGAAGGAAAAGTTCAACGCACAAAACCAAGGTAAAAATTACAAAATAATTTTAAAACCTTAAAACCCTAGTGTTCATTCTATTTGTTTTCGAAGGTAGACGTTCTACAACAGACACCAACTTTAGTATAGATCTTTCCAAAAATACCTAGTAAAAGTCACAATGAAATTCAACTCCTCTAAGTATCACGGGTAGAAATCATCCATAGCAAGGAAGAACAATCACATGTATCATCAACCAGAATGATTCCTGTCACAGCACTAGATCCTTTGATATCAATATTGTGATACCAATATTGCATGTAATTCTATTCAAACATTACAGTGCAACTCAGATTAACTCTGCCTCTAAAACTGCCCTACCTGGTACCTTGGTTTCTTTGGCTTCTTTGTGCTACAAAATCCACTAGAAGTCTAGGTAACAAAATCTTGTTAAGTAGTATCTTTTCTGAAGATTGTATCACTGTTTGCATAAATTGTCCTCAAATGCCTATTAAGCAAGCACATGGAAAGTTTGCCTTTAAATATGTAATCATCACAAATGAACTTCCTACAGTTAAAAATGTTGACAATTAAAAAATACTGTTTAACACTGCTTTTTAAAGAGCAAAGAATAGTTAACTTATTTTTACCAATCTAGTAATGTCTAATCATTATTTCATATTTAGGTGTGAAGCATACCTTTTCTTTATTTTTCTGTATTATTAGGAAATCTTATGAAGCATATTTGTGAGTAAAAAGGGTAAAACTATAACTTCCCACAGGTTACAAAAAATTCTGTAAAGGTCTTTCAAAATACAAATACTTTTAATACCAGTATCTGCTGAAGAGATAAGAACCAAAACAACTGGGTTAGAAGCACTTCTAATGAAATCTACTCATAAATCTAAATATTTATTTACTTTTGAACAAAGAAAATTTTCAGATAACTAACCGTGAAGTACCTATGAAAAATCAAAAAGTAAATTAAATATCCAAGGTTATTAAGTAAAAACACAGGTAACTAGTTCTCTTGGGGAGGAATATCATTCTGAGGTTTATTTTCCAAGATCAAGTAGTACTTTGAAATGGAAGGGAATATAAATCACTCACTCATGCATTTTGTCTTCATTTTTCTGCCATATAAATTTACTTTAAAACTAAAGTATTGTAGAAACTAAAAATCTTTAAAAGGTTGTATTTCTTGCTTGGTTAAATGTACAGGCAATTCTAATTCCCCAAGAGTATCAGATTAGGCTACAGATATCGCTATACAGTATACCTAGAATAAAAGGGTTCTGCCAACAAATGATGCTTACATTAATTAGAATGCCAAAAAATGTGAAAGTTTCTCAATTCCTATCTAAAACACAATACAAAGTAATCACAGAAGTCACTGCAATTCAAGCCCTCAGGAAAAAAAAATGAGAGTAAAAAACCTTTTTAAAATTAAATGAGGATCTTACAAAGTCAAGAAAGAAGTGGAGAACTTTTGTCTTTTTTTTACATGTATCTTGTATTTTTCCTTTAGATTTAATATTACAAGAGAACTACAAACTGAAGCGGAGTTCAACATACAAAGTTAACTAAACATCTTGGTCCATTAAGAAGTATTTCAATGAAAAGAGATCTGAATGTACACATCAAACCACCTTAATGTAGCCATTTAGCCATTTCAGTCCACTGTGATTCTTAAGCAACCCTTTAAATCTGGGATAAAGTTATCTTCCAAAATTGCAAAAGAGATGTCTTCACTGGCGTTTGGGAAATAACTTGTCAAATATACCAAGTATTCCCAAACAACAACATATACCCGGTATGTAAAGAGATATTTTCAAATTTCTAAGCCCCACCCCCTACTTTATTACTTCCACTTATGTTGTTTTAAGAGGCAAATAACGCTGCACTTATGATTCTAGAGGTCTAGAAATTCCTAAAATCAAGCATGACAGAAAATCTGTTCAACTTTGAACTCTAAATTCAAGCATGGCCTCCCTCACGAACAGATTCTAACTAGGTATTTCCTACCATTTCGCCAAGAATCTAAGGGTTGATACCACTGTACTTAATTATTAGAAACCGTCCAGAAGATTAAGAAAGGAGTAGGATTCTTTGACCAAGAGTTTTGAAACAAAATGTGTTGCATTCGGTCTTCTGGATGTTGAAAAGTGAAGGCATCTCCTAGGATTCGAAGGAAGCTGATGTTTAGGTTCCTTCCAAGAGTGTGGTACCCGTATGTAAGACTTTTGTAGTTGTAATATCATACCCACAGTGCCTGGAATAAACGCAAATTCTAAGACCTTGGAAATGTTCTCATAAAAGGAAAAAACTCGTATTCGCTAAGGCCCACAGTTACCAAGAGTCAGAGGCTGTCTCTCCTAGACGGACCACAGAGCCTAAACTAAGAACTAGGAGCGCCTCTTTTAACCCCAGTCACTTGTTCCGCGAAACTTTTAAGTTAGACCCAAGACAGCAAAAGGTGGAGAGGCCCCGGCGGAAGTAGAAACCTAGGGCTTGCAACTTCACAGACTGAGGCGCCTCGGGTTCCTCCGCCGCCGCAAGATTCTCCGGACTCAGTCTCTACCAGACCACGTAAGCTTCACCCCCCGGGTACGGAAGCAGAGGAAGCATCCCAGTTGCACTCTTTCTCTTCCACCACCCATAGCCTTCGGTACCCAAGGGCCTGGCAGCTCCTGAGGCCCGTTAGCCAGTCCAGTGTCCCCCACCTTTTACATGTACATACACAGAAACACACATAAGTTGCAGATGATGTGCGTGTGCTGAGAGAATGTGAAGAGCCAGAGACCGCGGCAGCTGCCAGGAAGGCGGCAGCGCCGTCTAAAGCGGGCCCGGGGCCCTTGGCCACCGCCGCTGCCGCCTTCTCTTCTTCCCCAGGAAGCAGCGCGGCGGAGGCTCCTCCGCGCTGGAGGGAGCCCGGGGGAAAGGAGTCTGAGGGAAGCCCCAGCGCCAGCTGAAGGGACCGGGCCTAGGATCCAGAACTGCCGCTGCAGCGTCCCGACTACAGCGACGCTTTACGTCCCGTCCACCACCCTCCCCATACACACCCCCTCCCTCCCTCCACCGCCACCACCCCCCCTCCCCGCCCGCTCTGCTCTCCCTCTCTCGATTGGAGCCGAGACAAAAGCAACGGGAAGCGGCGGGCCGGGACGCTGCCCGCGGACTCCGGGAGCGACCGGCCCGGCCCCGAGGCATTCCCCCGCCTTGCGGGGGCCCCGAATCCGCCGCCCCCGCCGCGCGCCCCACTGCCAGACTTCCGAAAATTTGCCAAAAACTCACCGCATGAATTTTCTTGTCCCGCGGATCCAAGATGGCGACGTATCCACCGCGGAGGCTGCTGGGAGCAAGACCTTTACCCTCTGACCCCCGCCGTGACCCCCGTCGTTCCGACTTCCCTCGAGGCGGCGGCGGAAGGTGGGAGCGGCGATTGCCGACGGGACAGAGTTGGGGGTGGGTAGACCGCTTCCCGCGCGTTCGAGGGGGGTTGGGGAGGAGCGCTTCACTCCCTCACCTTCCTCCCCGCGGCCTCCACCGTCTCTCTCACCGACTCGCGGGGAGGCTCGTAGCTTCTCCGCAGTCGTTACAGGGAGCAGGGCCTCTGCGGCCGCTACGGCTCCCCTGGGGCCGGGTTGCTTCGCAAGGACCACGGGCCCTAGGTCCGAGGAGGACCGCGGGCTCCAGGGGCGGGGAATGGTGAGGTGGCGTCGGTCCGCCCTCCCCGGGGACGCGGAACGTGTTTGTGTTTGTGTTCGTGTCGGACACCCCGCCCCCCTCCATCCACGTCCGCCTCGTCCCGGCCCCACCTCGCTCCCGCCACCTGAAACTGATCTGATCGCTGTCCCCTTTTCTTCCCTCAGCCCCCGAAACCTCCGGTGCTTGTTCACGCACTTCCAGGGACCGGCAGCACGTCACCATCAACTCTTGAGAAGTGAGTTCCCCTCAGTCGAAAACCCTTGGTATTTTCTACTCACCCCCCTTCCTTTTTTGTTGTTGTTGTTTTTTAACTTGTCGGGAGGGAGCATATTGGGGAGCAGGTTTTTAAAATACTGTTGGGTGAGCTTTGCTGAGTTAGATTTATAGCACTTTTCTCGCTCCTACTCCCCAATCCCCACGTAAGCTGGAGTGACTGTCTGCGCTGTCACCAGGACCGTTTGAAATTACGGTGGCTTTGGGGGAAACTTAAGGAGAGTGAAGTCTCTGCTTCCCAGAAAAATAATTGTCACTCAAAGTGAAATTAATTTTATTTTCTTTGAAATAATAAATCTCTCTCTATTCCTTTGTGTATTGATCAACTCTTCCCTTTTTACTTGACATTTTTGGACCTAAAAAGAGCCTCTGCATGCGTGTTTAGGAATTGTGTAGTTTCATAAAGTGAAAATTGTTAATTCCTTTCTACTTGAGTAATAGAATTCACTACTGTAAAGTACAATTCATTTGGAGTAAATAAAATGTCTACTTCCCTTGTTTTGTTTCTTTTATAAAATCATCCTTTTCTTCCAAAAATTTACTGTTGATTCAATTTAAAATTTATCACTGAAGGGCAAGAGGCATCTGTCAGTCATAAATAGCAAGAAAAATAAGCATACTATAAAATAATAGGTGACTTTGTTGTGTTTACAGAGTACAAGGTATTTTGATAAATTAGCTGATGTAGCCAGTAGAAAATGTTTTGCCTGGTTATTCATTTCATTAAACATTCTGCTTCATTGTGTTTTTTTACTTCAGGAAATTTCAAGGAGGAGCAACACTTTATGTTCTTCCTTCCCTTTTTCTTCCCCTTCCCCCAACAGTTCCTTCCTGCCTCTTCAGCTTTCCCTTCTACTATGTAAGATGGTGTGTTAAAATATTGACTATACCTCTAAGTATATGTCATACATATAGGTATATTAATACATATATCTGTGTATTATTGAGCATTTTAATCTAGCTATTAATAACTTGACAGTTTAACTATTAATATTTGGAATTGTAAGACAAAATGATAAAAGTGGGGTGTGCGTCTATGTATATAATAACATCAAGTATTACTTACCATTCTAATCTATTAGTTTGACTTATACAGAGCATAGGACTTTGTTAAAGCCAAAAGATGACCCTTATTTTTATCATCCCCATGTTTACTCAGAGCACAAGTTTTTTTTGGGTGTTTTTTTTTGTTTGTTTGTTTTTTAATGGTGCCTCGGGTCTCTCAACACCCAATTCTGTGAATTTTATATTATTTTTTTATTTTTTGGCCACACCACATGGCATGTGGGGTCTAGTTCCCTGACCAGGGATCGAACCTGTGCCCCTTGCATTGGGAGCGCGGAGTCTTAACCACTGGACTGCCAGGGAAGTCCCACAAGTTTTAAATAGTATAAACTTTGGTAAAATTGGAGAAATCACTTCCAAAAGGAGACAGGTCTAATTTGAGGGTTTTATTCCCTTGGGTATTTTACTGGAAAAGATAGAGCAGCAAACATTTTCATGGTAAATGTGTAGCATAGCAGTGTTGGGGGAAAAATACACTGATACTATTGTTTTATTGAGAACGCTATTTGTTTAGGATAAATTTACTTTAAGCCTTGTTGAGAACAAGTTTAAAATTGTTCTATTAGTGGTGCCCAATCTTTCATAAGTTTGCGAAATTTGTTTAATACCTACTTTAGAGGTAGCTTCTAGGTATTAAATAAACCAACATTTCTTTTATTTATGGCTTTCTAATAAGCACTCTAAGTAGTACATTTTTAATATTGTCCTATTGCATCTAAAAGTTCGTCTTTATTGCTAATATTGATAAAATTTGCCCATTTGGTACGTTGTGAATTTTTTCTTTAAACTATTCACTTTGATAGATTGTCTTACTTGAAAAATAGGCCATACTGAGTATGTATTTTGTGTGTTTTTGAAATGTAAGATGCATCTTATAGAAAAATTACCGATTTAGATTGAGAAAAAAATTCCTTATTAAGGGAAGAATGACTTTGTATATAACTAGTTTTAGAAAAGGGAGGCCTCCCATTTTTTAAAAGGTATAGACAATCCTGAAAATCTTACCGTGCCAAGGAATAAAAAAGAGGCATCTCAAAATTAGCATATGCTGAAACAGAACATTTGAATCCAAATTGTCTTCCTGTAGTCTTCCTGATTTCCGTAAACAGTACTGCCAACAGTTCACTCACTTGCTCAGGCAAAAAAGTAGGCATCGTCTGTGATTCGTCACATTCTCGGTCCAATTCATCAGCCAGTGGCATCAGCTCTTCCTTGTGTTTATTCTGCATTCAACCACTTCTCATCACCTCTGATGCTACCACCCTGTCCAAGCCACCATCATCACTTGCATAGCAATATCCATACCATCTCTGCTTCCACTTTTCCCTGCACCCCTTTTAAACCATTCTCTCCATACCAGCCAGGGTGATCATTTAAAAAACTTGATGAGGTTATGTTACTTGTTTAAAAGCCTGCAGTGGTTTCCTTGAAATAGAATAAAATCCAGTTTCCTTACCATGGCCTTTAAAACTGCATAATCTGACTCCTGCCTTCCTCTCCAACCTCATCGTACTCTCACCCTTCTCATTGCCTCCTTTCTGTTTCTGTCATGTACCAAGCTTTTTCCAGTCTGTAGCAAACAACGACTGTTAGTTGTCCCCTAAAATTTCTCCATTTTTTTCATAGTAATAGACATGGTCATATGGCTGTCCAGAATAAAGACTGTATTTTCTAGCCTCCCTGTAGCCATGTGGTAGTTCTGGCCAATGGGTTATAAGCAGATATGTGGCTCCCTTCCAGAACCATCCTTAAAAGATAGCTGGTGCACACCTTCAGTCCTTTGCTTCTTTTCTTCTTATATCCTGCACCCTGGAATATAGATGTGATGGCCTGGGACTCTAGCTGCCAATTTGGGACATATGCAAGCTCCCCCATCCTAGGGGTGGCAGAACCTCAACCTGGTGAAAACATGGGTCCTTGACCTTTCTAGAGTACCATATCAGGCCCGCACTCCTACATACAGATTTTGGTGTGAGGAAAATGTAAACTTCTGTCTTGCTAAAGCCACTATTTTTGGCCATCTTATTCTGAATTGAACTTAACTGATACTCCATCTCAGGACCTTTGCACTCCAATTTTTTTTCTGCCTGGGATGTGGTTTCTCTCTGTCTGTATGGCTAACTCATTCTCATCCTTCAGTTCTTAATTCAGATATCATTTCTGACTAGCCTTCCCTGGCAACCATATCTAAAGTAGCTCCTTTTCCCATTTACTCTCTCTTACATGACCCTCTGTTTTCTGAATAGCATTTGTAATTGTATCATTATCTTCTTTATTGTTGATTGTTTCCCTACTAAAAATGAAAGTTCCATGGGAGCAGAGACTACATCTCTTTTGTTCACTGCTTTATCCCCACACATAGTACACATTAGATAAGTACTGTCGAATGAATGAGACAGTGAATAAATTAACCATTGAATGAATGAAATAGATCCTTATCCAAGATTAGGTAGACTTTTTAAAAATAAATGTCTTAAGTTTTCCTTCAATACATAATGTATAAAATCCAAGGTAGGAAATCAGCTAGGAGAAATAGTGCTACACTAATGGTATATGCCTAACTTCCAGCCCTTGATGATGAAGATGTATACCTTTTTCTGGTATATATAATAAGAAGGTTATTACAGAAAAAAAGCTTAATTGATGAAGCAAACTGGCAAATCAAAAAGCACTGCAAAATAATACCTAGGGCAGAAACTCCCACTACGTAGAGGGAGTGATTATGTAACTTACTGGACCTCAGATTCTTCACCTAAAATATACCTAAAATATACGTAAGACTCTTAAACTTTGAATGGTAATGTTATAAAAGTTTAATAGTAAGTCCAACTTATGAGTGACATAACATGTTAAACATTAATTTGGTCTTCAGGTATTTTTTTTTTAATTAATTAATTTATTTATTTATGGCTGTGTTGGGTCTTCGTTTCTGTGCGAGGGCTTTCTCTAGTTGCGGCAAGTGGGGGCCACTCTTCATCGCGGTGCGTGGGCCTCTCATTATCGCGGCCTCTCTTGTTGCGGAGCACAGGCTCCAGACGCTCAGGCTCAGTAATTGTGGCTCACGGGCGTAGTTGCTCCGCGGCATGTGGGATCTTCCCAGACCGGGGCTCGAACCTGTGTCCCCTGCATTGGCAGGCAGATTCTCAACCACTGCGCCACCAGTGAAGCCCTCAGGTATTATTTTAACAGGTGATTTATGTCTTGATAATACTGGCGAGGGTTCAAGGAAACAGGGCTTCTTATACTGCTCAGAGTATAAAATTGGCACATTTCTAGTATGCAGTTTGGCAATATGTATCAAAAGCCTTGAGCATATACATTTGACCCTGCAATTCCTCTTCTAGAAATGTATCATAGGAAATAAGGATATGTGTAACAATTTCATTACAAGAGTGTTCGTTATTGCATTGTTTATTAGGATACTGGTTAAATAAATCACGCTGCATCCATACAACAGAACAATATTCAGCCATTAAAAATGATGTGGAAGAAGTTTTATTGACATGATATATTAAGTACAAAGGGAAAGGTTTAAAATATAATTCCAATTTTGTGAAAAAGTTTGTGTCACAAAGGTCTAACAGGATATGTGCAAGTTATTTAAAACTGCAGAAGTAACTGTTGCAGTTATTTTTGTTTCATTATATCTATTTCATAGTTTTTTAAAAATTTTCATAGAATAAATTTTTATACTGATCAAAATTCTACCTTTATCTTTAAAGAAAAAAGTGGATAATTTGGGGAAATAGTATCATATACTCAGTTGCCAAGCCTGGTATCTTTTATCCTTTCTTATTCCCATGCCCCACAACTAATTACCATTTCTTGTTTTACGTTCTAAATACTTCTAGGATCCTCCCGTACATCTCCATTCCTTCAACCATTCTCGTAATCATTCCCTCATAATCTCTCATCTGAACTTTTTGAAAGAGATTTTTTTTAAAAACTGGTCTTTCTTCATTAAGTTTTATGTCTCTCCAGTCTTCAAGACTACCACCAGATTTTACAGTACACATCTTAGGAGACCCCCGCCCACTCCACCCGCCGCACAAAATCTTTATAATGATGCCTCATCCACTACAGGATAAAAGTGCAAACTCCTTTCGGTGAGGTAGAAAGCCCTTCATGTTATAGCACCTTCCTACATTTGTAGCCTTAGGTACTACTTGGGGTTCTAGCCTAATACTCGATGCTGCTTCATACTTCAAACCTTGCAGTTTTCTTCCCTCTGCTTTGAGTGACCTCCTCCTTCCCCCAAAATGTCTTAAACCAGCATAGTCTCCTATGCTGGTTTTAAAAATATGTCCGCAAGGGAATCCCCTATTGGTCCAGTAGTTAGGACTCCACACCCTCACTGCCGAGGGCGTGGGTTCGATCCCTGGTAGGTGTACTAAGATCCCGCAAGCCATGCGGCGCAGCCAAAAAAAAAATGTCCACAAAATCTTTGATATTTTATTCTTCAAGAAGTGGAACTACTTAATTCACCTCCTTCTGAGTGCACGATGAACTTTGTGACTTTCTTCTAGTAAATAGAATAAGAAGTGACCGTGACTCTGAGACTAGGTCATAAGAGGCATTGAGACTTCTTCCTCTTGCATATTCTCTTGAATCACTCCAAGGGAAGCCAGCTGCCATGTCATAGGACACTCAGGCAGCCTGTAGAGAAGCCTATGTGCCAAGGAAGTGAAATCTAACAGCTGACAAGGAACCAGAGCCTGCCAACAACTGTGTGAGTGAACTTAGAGGCAAATCCTTGGGCCTCCTTGAGATGCCTCCAGCCCCAGCCAACAGCTTGACTGCAACTTCATAAGAGACCCTGAACCAGAACCACCTAGCTAAGCCCCTCCTGAATCTGATAAAATTTGTTTGAAGCTGCTATGGTTTGGGTTAATTTGTTATTCGGTAATAGAACCAAAACATCTTCCTTCGGGACTCGTGTGAAATTTTTCTGAACCCACTTTTTTCTTCACTTCCTATGGAATTGGGTTTTGCCCAACTAGACAGTGAGCTTCTTACAGGCAAGAGCTATGTCTCCTTTATCTTTTTTCCCCATTTTTAGCACAGTATTGACAGATGTTAAGTCCTCAGAAATATTTTGCCAGAAGGAAGTGAAAAATTCTTTGACCAATTGTCAGCAACTTGAGGGTTGAGACCCTGTATTTTTATCATTTTATCTTCCTTTACACAGAATAGGAAAGAAGATAAGCAGATGCTCCAGAGAAATCTATGTGATAAATAAGGTTAGACCTAAGTGTTTTATACATCAACAAGTGTTTTTAGCACTGATATGCCCAGCATTGCACTAAAAAGAGTTGTGAGCAACATGATTTGATTAGAGAAAAATATAATTAGGAAATAGTAAAAGCAGCAACAGATAAAGCAAACACTTAGAACCACCATGTACCAGGCACTGTTTTAAGCATTTTTCCTGTATTAACTCAATAATCCTTACATCTGCTTTTATGTGCTAGGAATTGCTAAAATCTGTGGTACGGACTATAAATTCTCTTCTAGATCAGAAAAGGGAAGTGAGATCAGACTGGTGTGTCAGGGATAACTTCACAACGTAGCTGTTTAAGTTCCACGTTCAGTGACATAGTTTGGTTAGATGTGGATGAAAGGAAGAGACGTTTTCAGTGAGGGGAATAACATGAGGAAAGGCAGCTTGTATTAGTTTGCCAGGGCTACTATAACAGAGTACCACCAACTGGATGGCTTAAACAAACAAATTTATTTCCTCACAGTTCTGGAGGCCAGAAGTCCAAGAAAGGTTTGGTTTCTTCCAAGGGCCTCTGTCCTTGACTTACAGATGTCTGTTTCATGTTCATGTGGTGTTTTCCCTGTAAGTGAGTCTGTCTCCAAATTTCCCTTTTTTATAAAAACACCAGTCATATTGGATTAGGGCATACCTGTATGACCTCATTTAACCTTAATTACCTTTTTAGATGTCCTATCTCCAAATAGAGTCATATTGTGAGCTACTGGGGATAAGTACCTCATAAATTTGGGAGCCGGGGGACAATTCAGGCTAACTCAGAAGCAGAAATGAGCATAAGCCAGAGACTAGAAGCGGCCTAAGATAAGCAGAGGGGGCTAGTGGAATTTATGTATCAATAGAATAAGGTTGCAGGATTTGGGAGTATTTTAAATGTCAGGCGGAAAGAGTTGATATGGATGACTTTCGCTAAGTCATTGCTAATCCATTCCCAATGTTTAGTGAGCACTTTAAAAAAAAAAAAATTAAATATTATAGAATCCTTTATAGTACTTGTTTTTATCATATCCAGTTTTATCACCTAACATCACTGCTCTTACCAAGATAATTAAATTATCCGTGAATCATCTCAAAACTAATGAGATATAAGTTTTTACCTGTTCAAATGAATATCATAAAATAAAAATTGATTCTTTTGCAGGATGTTTCCCCAAAAGAATCAACAAAACGCAGTTGGCCCTTGAGATACAGTTCAGCCCTGAAAGGGTTAAATATAAATTTTAACATAGTTTCTAACCATCCATTTCACATTACAGCGTTTGACAACAGTCAAAAGTTTGGCACAAAAATTATACACATTTGTTCAATGCACGCTAGAAACAGCAGCTTTGAAATCAGGAGTAAGCATTTGTTTCAAAAAGGAACCCTCTGTTGATTATCTGGTTAAACGTGAATAGTTAATTTAGTCCACAAAGACTGCATTGGTAATAATCTGTGAGGACACATGATACCAGTTTCATTTAAACAAACGAAACAGTTATCACAAATAAGTCTGTGCAGTAAGAGTGACAAATATTTCAGTAGTACATATACCAAGAGTACATATAGTAGTACATATACCAGTAGTACATATACCAACTTGGCCTTAAAGTTGCCAAGGTTTAAGAAAAGTCAGCAACATGTTAAATATACTAGTGTTCAACTCTGAAATCTTTCAAAATATGAAGGGAATAAAGCCTTTAGCTTGCCTTCCCAGTCTGACAGATTCAATAGAACTAATAAAAAGTGTTACCGGATCATAGGCTCAGTTTCTATGTATATTTTTAGAAATTGCATAGACTCATAAGAGCATAAGATCTAAAACAATTTTTTAAAAAACAGCATACTGTTTACATGAGGCATTCACCATTCTAAAATGAGAGTTATTATGACGGTAAATGACCAGCATCTCTAAGAATGCTATCATTTTGGGGAGGGGGACATGTTCCATGGTACATATTCTTCTTAAGATCACTTTTTATGATCTTCCACACAGATTGAGGTTACTGTTTACTTTTAGAAAAGCATTTTATAATGCTTGAGAATCTTTATTAAACTTCATTTTGTTTTAATCTCATAATGATGACAACAGTGACACTGTATCAGACACATGACCAAAATATTCTTATCTTCAACCCATCACCTATACATTTCATGCAATATTTGATGCTTAAAAATACCACAATGACAATGAAAGTAAAATAAGAAAATCTGGACAGTTCCTTAGAGTTTGTCATATAAGGATTTCTCCTATAATGAGTTTCCAAAGCTTTGCATTATTTTCATGGCATTTTTCCTGAACTCTTTGTAAATTTTCTATATCCTTTTTGAGTTGTTTTTCAGATATGAACATAAAAGTATGTTTTAATATAACCAGTTTTGAGAATAGTAGAATAAATGCTTCCTCATCTTAATGTGATGTTCTATTCTGACTTGGTATCCATTTCTCATTCGTTATTCAAATGTGACTGATTCTCAATTTTGTGCCCCACATTGTGTCTTATTATTTAGTTCTCAAGAAAGCTACACGAAGTTAAGTATAATAATATAACTTCCCCCATATTCTTGTATGCCACATGTATGTGGCAGATCCCCAGTTTAAACTTGTGAGCCATATCTTGCCCTTCAAGTATCCAGTTCTTGTATAGAATTGCTCTCATTTTATTTCTCATCACCTTTGGAATTGATAACAGCAATATTAAAGCCACTCAGTATTCTCAACCGAACATTAAAGATGTTATTACTCTCTAGTGCTTTCATGGGTCACTATCACCTAAAAAATAGGTAGCCTGAAAGTAAAAGCCAAATTAATGAGGCAACCAGTGAGAAGGATATGAGATCCTTGGAAACCATAGAGTGGCTGCCACAAACCAATCAGCACAAGAAAACCTCAACAACAGCAGTTAGAGGTAAAATAGGAGGTCAATATTGGCTTGATAATAATTAACAACTACGACTTAATTTGGTATCTACTAAATTGCAAGCACCATAGTTACATAATTTCACTCTATCTGCATAACATGAGATAGGTAGTATTTGCACTTTACAGATGGAGAAATGGAAGCTTTAAGAGGCTTTAAGAGAGGCCTTAGATTACACAGATTGTTTCTAACTTCAGAGCCTGTTCTCCTTTTTTTGTTAGTCTATGTAATTTGTTTAATATTGTGTATAATGTTTTTATATATACGTTTTCATGGAGTGAGGGTTCATAGATTTCATAAGATTCTCTAAGGGGTCCCTAGTAAAAAGTAAGTCTAAGAACCACTAAAACTCATTGTGAGTTCAGTGCCATTATTGTGAGGAAGAAAGTAATGCTGAGATAGTTTGGCTGAGTCATTCAAATGAATAAATGTGGAGAAGCTAGGTAGATTATTAAAATTCTGGCTCAGCTAACATTTTCTATTTTGCATCAGCCATACGGATTATACAGTACTATTTCTCAATCTTGAATATATAGGAACACCTTGTAAGAATTGTGTATACCCAATGTGACAAATTATTTTTATTATACAGGAGAAAACTTGGTTTAAGCCTATGCTGATAGCTCTTTTTAACTATTAATCTGGAAAAAATCGAAATTAAACTAAAATATTTTCAATTAATTACATTAATTTTAATGTAACAAAGAATATTGTTTTGCTGAGCCTAAATCATCACTGGAAATCAATACAGCACAGATTTATTTTATTTCAGGATACCTATATTGCTATATGGTAACTCAATTTTCCCGCCAGTTTTCTCTATTATAATTTTTTTAAAGCCTTTGTTCCAGAAGCAAGCAATCACAACTTTTGACCTTTACCTGGCGAGTATGCATCCTTCATTTGTTTGTTTCTCTTCTTTACTGTAGCTCAGGTCAATTTAAGTTTTATAGCTTGGCTCCAATTTATAAAAACAAACAAGAACATGGCATTCAAATCAGGCAAAAGTATTTTACATAGTGGTCTTCCCTATGATTCAAAGTATAGTTTTTAATTTTTAAATTATTTTTGAAATGAAATTTCAAAACTAAAGATTTTTGATGAGAAATCAGAGCTATTCAAGAAAATGTTAGTGAATCACCAGGGATTTGAGAAGCAAAGGTTAAGAGCTTAGGATTTCAGAATAGCTCAGACCTGGAGTTATATCCAACTAAAACACAGGCAAGCTGAGTGCCCTTAAGCAAGATGCTTAACCTCCCCAAGCCTCAGTTTTGTTACCTGAAAATCGTATGCAGAAATATTATCATGCCTTCCAGAGTTAAAATTTTTATGAGATGATCTATGTAAATGCTTAGCATGATATATAGAATGACCCAAACACTCAAAAAATAGTAGTTGCTATGATGATAATGATAATATTTTTATGTGAAATACCATATATAATCTAAGAATTTTAAATAAAGAGAGAAACATAATTATTAAGGGAACATCTGAAAGGGAAAATGCAAGAAAATGATAGACTGTAAAAATGGCCACTTACATTTGCAGCAACATGCATGCAACTAGAGATTCTAATACTAAAAGTCAGAAAGAGAAAGACAAATACCATAAGATATCACTTATATGTGGAATCTAAAATATGGCACAGGGACGTCCCTGGTGGTCCAGTGGTTAAAAATCTGTGCTCCCACTGCAGGTGGCACGGGTTCGTTCCCTGGTCAGGGAACTAAGATCCCACATGCCGAGCGGTGCTGCCAAATAAAAAATAAATAATAATAAGGTACAAATGACCCTATCTACAAAACAGAAATAGCCTCACAGACACAGAGATCAGACTTGTGGTTGCCTGGGGGGTCGGGGAGGGGGCAGACTGGGAGTTTGGGGTTGGTGGATGCAAACTATTACATTTAGAATGGATAAACAACAAGGTCCTACTGTATTGCACAGGGAACTATATCCAATCTCCTGGGATAAACCATAATGGAAAAGACTTTTAAAAAATGTCTCTGTGTATAACTGAGTCACTTTGCGGTACAGCAGAGATTGGCACAGCCTTGTAAATTATACTTCAGTTAAAAAATTTTTTTTTAAAGACCACTTACAAAAAAACACAAACATAAATGTGCTAGCTGACTGACAAATATTTTCTGTTAAGAAATAAAAATCAGGTAAAGTAAGAAAGTGAAACATTCTTAAATGATTACATTTCATAGGCATCAACTAGTTATGTTTTATTTTGTTCTTGTAAGAATATTTTTTAATAGTGGGTTTTTAAAAGTAAATCGTTAGCTAATCTTTTTCAGTTCTTGTGATATTGGATATACCTTCCACAGTTACAGAATTTTAAAAGAACCATCGCTTTTAAAAGATATTGTTTACAAGAAGATAATTACTAAATATTTATAATAATTCTCAAATAACTTTACATTTTTACTGTGGTGTCCACTTCTAAATGATGTAGTTAGAACCTTTAGTCATAATCAGTTAAGGTGTTTTAAAAACACTACCTAAAATAGAGGTAACGACAGTATTTCATAAAACACTTGTATTTTGATAAAGTTAGTTATTTTGAGTAAAGTTAGTTCCTGTTGGCTTCTAGATTTTAAAAGTTGCTACATCTGCTATACCTTTGACTGATAAAGGTGGTCCTGAAGGAATATTATCCTCAAAACCTTCTCTTATCCTTTTAATGAAGCAGCCTACAATTAGGAAATAACTCTTTGTAAGCATAACCTACGTAAGTGGGCACAGAACAGTTAAATGGCAAAACCCAGAAAAACAGCCAATTGATCACTTACAAACTCAGCAGCTACCCCTGAGGAGATGTTTAATAGTGTAGCACAAAAAGAAATCATAAAACATACCACTTCTAATAGTAAGGAAGACCTTTTCTGGTAGCCTTATCCCAAAAGGTAGTTTTTCCTGCTAAAAGCCAAGGAATCTTATTTTTAAAAAAACAAAACAAAAACCTCTTAACTATAGTAGCAGAGGGAAGAGAAGGCCTCTATTTTGAATGAACCAACACCACACATATTATTATACTTTAAGCTGAAGAACTTGCATGTATCTATGTCATTCCTTATAGGAACAAAAATTACAAAAAGGAGAAAGAAGGGAGGGAGGGAGGATCCAAACGAGGTTTCTCAGACTAGTCCTGTAAGGTATTGGTAAATATTCTGTGAAAAAAAGGATTCCATTGTAAAGTAAGTGTAGGAGTTAAACCAAGAAAAAGAAGTTTCATTATTGCAATGTTTGTTGGGATTTTTAATATGCAAATATATGTGTTCCTAAGTGCCTTAGTTTTTTTTTTATTGAAGACTTCAGTTAATACCTCACAAAACCATGAACCATCTAACTACATTTAAGAAAATACTGTACCTGAAAGGCTGAATTTTGAATTCCTGTAAACAGAGATTGAGGATTCTCTACTATCAACTTTGTTATAAGGAATTGGCATGGGATTTGAATGGGCTGTCATAGATGTTTCAAACAGGATCAAACAAGAGATATTTCTTTTATCCACCTAAGAGTAAGATTTACTAGTACCTTAAGCAAGGACTGGCAACATTTAACATCACAACAATACTATGGTTATAGCTGAATATTTTTATAGGCACATTTATAGCATATTGAATGGGAGTTTTCCCATTGCCCTATAATTGTGATTATGCCCCCAAAATGAAAGTGAAATGCATGAATTCTCCACACTGTAAATTAAAATAACTTTAATCTCATAGTATTAAATGAGTAGTGTCACAACCAGCCCTATCACCACCACCACCATCAGTCCTGTCCCCTTAGACAAAAAAATGAGACATGGAGAGGAGGCATGTTAGAGAGAGCAGTCTTCATAGACAAGCTATTTCAAATATGCAATTGGGGTGTAGAGTGCTCAAAGAGACTCATTTCTAAAGATGGGATTTATGAAGAAGGGAGACATTTCTCTTGGATGTTTGCTTGGCCACGGAACTTGCTTATCTCCTGAAGCTGAGCAGGGGAAAGAGAATTTGAACGATGATAGACTGAGAGAGGCCAGGACCGCAGGGAAATAGCCGTCATGCCCATCATTTAATGTGGCAAGAATAATGGAGTTCCCGTGGGTGGTGTGAATACCAGGGAAGGTAAGTGGGCTTGAGCCATTTTGTCCTATGAGGGTTGACAACAAAAAGAGGGAAGTGTTGCAGGGAGAGGAATGAAAGAGGTTCAGTAAGCTGGAGCCAGATAACCACCATCAGGAAAGTAGATAGTGGTAAACTTCTGCAGGCTCCCTCAAAGAAGCCTCACTGAAGATCCAGCTTTTGGACACTGTCACATAAAGGTATCAGTATCCAGTCAATGAAGATTGCATCCTCACCCAGTCAAATAAGGAAACATTTGCCCTTTTCTCTTTTGAGTAAGGAGGCGTTTACCATTTTTTCTCTCCCTTCCCTCTGCCACAAGCCATGGGCACTGAGCCTGAAAGTGGGAGGAAAAGTTGTCTGAGAGCCAGATTTTGCCCCACCTCCAAGTGCTAGAGCGTTACCTGTACTGGGGATGGGTAGGTGGGAGGAGCAGGGGAAAAGAGTTTTGAACTGAGCTAGAGATTGAAGCTTCCAAGTTGACTGATATGTTTTTCTTTTTTTAAAGACTGATTCTTTAATCTTAGATTGTTACTGTTCTAATAAAGTGACTGTAAATCATAGAGTATATGTAAGAAATCATTAAAGGAGCCACCGTTCGGAAAATTAGGAAGTTCTACCTGATGTTATTGGGGATAGTTATTGAAAAAACATAAGGATGTTTCTTGTCTCTCAACAGTTTGAAACATTTTAGTAAAGAAGACAGAAATACTTTAAAACATATATGCTTAAATTATCTAGTTCATTGATTATTTTTTCTTTTTTTTAATTTTGGCCGGGCCGCATGGCTTATGGGATCTCAGTTCCCTGACCAGGGATTGACCAGGGCCACGGCAGTGAAAGCACTGAATCCTAACCACTAGACTACCAGGGAACTCCCTCTCTAGTTCATTTAAAAGTGTGGTTTCAGAATTCATCAATTTCTTTTGTGAACTTTATACAGTTCTGAAATTTAAAACATCCTTGCAATTATTTTAGAGGTATATCTGTAACTGACAGCTGTGAAGATTTTGGGGCCCAGACAAAGTAAGCAACACCCTTTACAGAATAGTATTTTTACAAGTCCTCCTTTTTACATTTGCCACCCATCACAGTGACAAGCAGCGCTGTCATTCAATCCTGATATTGTCACCCAGTCCAGATTTTAAACATAAAAGCAGAATTTAAGAGCAAAGGAGTATGAACTACCTCTACTTTCACATTTGTCTCGCTTGAGTATTTAGATCAAACAAATTTCACAGAATTTTAGATGTCTTTACTTCTAATTCAATAAAATTATAGTTTCACCCAGAAAAGAGCAGAGAGTAAATCTAAAACTTTTATCTAATATGATTTAAGCTTTAATCTTCCAGGTCAATATTAAATTTCATTGGTATTTGGTGGAATAATATCTAGCATATATCTACTCAAACCTTTTAACCATCTTACTTGATGTGGTATAAAGCATGAAGAACAATTGCTGTTTGTTTATTAGTGAGGGAATAATACAAGTGATTGCTGGGCAGCATTAGATCTGGAGATAAACAATTGGATCATTCTCATATGAAGAACAATATGAATGCATGCAAATTCCAAGTGCCTTCAATGCTGACAAGTATTTACTATGTGCTAGGCAGTGATCCAAACAGCAGGGAAATATAGAGCAGTAAGAAGGCAGATAAGGTCCCTGTTTTCCTGGAGGAGATAGACAATAAACAAATAAATATTCAACATAATATTATGCAATGATAAGAATTATGAAGGAAATGAAGCAAGATAAGGGCTAGAGAATGACAAGGGGATGGGATGCTCTTTTAGATAAGGTGGTCAGTTGACGACTTCTCTAAGGAGGATAACACTAGAGCAAGATATCTGCAGGAAATGAAGTTGCATCAAGTTTATGTGATAGACATGTGATTTAGATGTCAGGCTATGAATTTAATATCCCTTAGAGACAGATTTTTAATTTTATTATCAACAACCCCATCCAAGAAACACAGTTAACTTGTCTTTACAAAAAGTAGCATAGGGACTTCCCTGGCAGTCCAGTGGTTAAGACTCCACGGTTTCCTAAGATCCCACATGCCACTCGGCAGGGCCAAAACAAACAAAAAATAGAAAAAGTGGCATGTTGCCATGTACAGTTATATTTTCATAGAAACTGGTTTTTGTTTTTGTTGTTGTTGCTTCTGGTCTCATTCATTTCATTTCACTTTAATTCAGCAGATCTTTATTGCATGATTACTATGTTTCAGGCTTCATTCTAGGCTCTTAGCATATGCCAGTGAATAAAACACATAAAGATCCCTGACTATGTGGAGATTACATTCTAGCAGGAAGAGACAGACAATAAATAATAAACATAACAAATAAATTATATACTGTGATAGAAGGTGATTTGTGATACAGAAGAAAAAGTAAACCAGAGACAGGGAGATTATAAGTACTGCGAGGATAGCTTTCATTAATAAATAGGCTAGTCAGAGTGGGTCTCAATGAGTTAAGACCAGAGCAAACATCTGAAGAGATGAGGGAGTTAGCTAAGTGCCTATCTGAGGGAACAGCTCTCATTGACACACACATACATACATAACATACACAAGTGACACACATACATATGTTTTGCCTTCAAGGAAGTTACTGTCTTCAAGACTTATTATTTTAGCTTATAGAAATAGAATAGCTATATTTAACTACTTAAAGGTGTGAATGTTATCTTTTACTTACTTAAAAGATAGCCACTATTACAGATAGATACATGGGGTTTTTGGTCATCAAATAATGAGTCACTACCATTTTAAAAAGCACTGAAAAATAGCATGATTAAAAATGTATATATTTTTGGACTTCCTTGGCAGTCCAGTGGTTAAGACTCCGTGCTTCCAATGCGGGGGGCGAGGGTTCGATCCCTGTTCAGGGAACTAAGAGCCCACATGCCGCGTGGCACGGCCAATAAAAGAAAAAAAGAAAAGTATATATTTTTATGAACTGGCATGTGTAGGTCACACAGCAAATATACTATATCATTTTTATTTTGTTAATTGAAGTATAGTTGATATACAATATTTGTTTTAGGTATACAAATAGTGATTCAACATTTAAATACATTACAAAATGATCAATAAGTCTGGTAATCGTTTTCATACAAAGTTATTACAGTACTATTGACCATATTCCTTATACTATATAGTATATCCCTGTGACTTATTTATTTTATGACTGGAAATTTATACTTCTTAATCCCCTTCACCTATTTTGCCCAAGCTCCCCCTGCCCCCCCCCGCCCACCCCCCACCCCCCCCCCCCCCGGCAACTACCTGTTTGTTCTCTGTATATGTCAGTCTATTTTCATTTTTTTGTTCATTTGTTTTGTTTTTTAGATTCCACATATAACTGAGATGATATAGTATTTGTCTTTCTCTGTCTGACTTATTTCACTTAGGTTAATACCCTCTAGATCCATCCATGCTGTCACTAATGGCAAGACTTCATTCTTTTTTGTGGCTAAGTAATATTCCATTGTGTGGAAAATGGAATATTGCATTTTACATGTAGTATTCCATACATGTATACATATACATTTATATACATATACATGTATATATTACATGTATATATACATGCCAAATATATATATGTATATGTGCACATATATATATGCACTCCACATTCTTTATCCATTTATCTATCTATGGACACTAAGATTGTTTCTGTATCTTGGCTATTGTAAATAATGCTGCAATGAACATAAGAATGCAAATATCTTTTCAAATTAGTGTTTTTGTTTTCTTAGGGTAAATACCCAGAAGTGGAATTGCTGGATGGTATGGTAGTTCTGTTTTTAATTTTTTGAAGAACTTCCATACTGTTTTTAATAGTGGCAACACTACTATATCCTTTCTCTCTTGTTCGAGGGTAATGGTGTTCTCAAAGTTATATTAGAAATACAAAAAATTTAAAATAAATTGGAAAACATGATAGATTACTTAACTTCATGCTGTAAATTGAGTGTAGGACTAACAAGCAAAATGATTTGTCAGTATGAGTAGCTAGAAAAATGGACTTTTATGAGTTCTTTCAATGAAAATAGAATAATTTAGATTGTTTTATTTTTGCTTCATTCTGTGTTTTCCATTTATTGCTAACTTTATTATAAATTTGTTTAAAGTCAACCCTAAATTTACATGTAGTATCTGTTATTCTGCAGAGTTAAATAAAATCTTATAATTTTTATGTTTTTGAGACATAACTTTTAAAAAAAGTAACTAGACAATTACAACTCTTTTCCATTTTAAAATTGCTTTCTGTTTTAATTTTGTAAGGACAAAATTACGTTTCACCTCCTTGGTTTGTACCTTTGAATCAGTATTGAATAACAGGCAACTTTTTGTTTTTATTATTTTTATTTTTTATTTTTGGCTGAACTGTGCAGCTTGTGGGATCTTAGTTCCCCGACCAAGGATGGAACCCGCACCCTCGGCAGTGAAAGTGCAGAGTCCTAACCACTGGACCACCAGGGAATTCCCAACAGGCAACTTTTTATAACCTTAGATACAGTATCTTATTGAAAAGGTCACAAATGCTTTATAAACTTAAACATTTTATATACTTCTTTTACTAATATGAAATAATATGTTTGATTTGCTAAAATTTTTTTTAACCTTTTTTTTCATAAAATTCTTCCCTTCCAGTCCTGTCTACAGTGTTCCTCTCACTCTTCAGAACTGATTTTTCTGTACCACTTATTTCACACCAAATACAAGCTGTCTTGTGTCTGTTTTAGCTTCCAGAAATAGACTATACATTTTCCAAGGACAAAGATCCAGTTCTTATCAGTTAGCATAATGATTTTTCAAAAAGTAACTGTTTCACTAACATTTTTTGTTCAGTAGATACAAGTATAACTTATATAACTCAAAGTTATACTATACTATTGTGATATCGTGGTTTCTAATCAGAAATATAATTTGGTTTCAATCCCCATTCCTGGCACAGATTTTTTAAAACCCTTGGACTTAACTGAGTGGTAAGAGAGAGAAAAAGATGTAATTCGTAACAAGCTCCAGTCAACCATACCTGAGTTTATGTTAATTACATGACTTTAGGAAAGCCGCTGAGGGTGGAGGCTGGTTGCCAAGAGAACCAACTACATTATTAGAGGACTGAAGTTTTCAGCCCCACCACCCAGCCTCCAGGGAGGGGAGAGGGGCTGGAGGTTGAATCAATCACCAATCAATCACGCCTACTATAATGAAAGCTCCATAAAACTCAAAAGACGGGATTTGAAGAGCTTTCTGGTTGGTAAACATGTGGTGGGAGGCTGGCACACCTGGAGGGGCATGGAAGCTCCATGCTTCTTCCCCCATACCTTGCCCTATCTATCTCTTCTATCGCGCTGTTCCTGAGTCATGTATTCTTCTATGACAAACCAGTAATCTATTAAGTAAACTGTTTTCCTGAGTGCTGTGAGCCATTCTAGCATATTAATTGAACCTGAGGAAGGGCTTGTGGGAACCTCTAATTTATAGCCAGTTGGTAACAACCTGGGCTTCTTATTGGCATCTGAAGTAGGGCAGTCTTATGGGACTGAGGCCTTAACATGTGGGATCTGATGTTGTGTCCAGGTAGATAGTATCAGAATTGAATTGAATTGTAGGATACCCCAGCTTGTGTTTGCAGAGAATTGGAGAATTGCTTGGTGTGGGAAAAAAGCCACACATTTGGTGAGTAGAATTGTCAGAAATGAACTGTGAGTGAAAATATATGACATACAGTAGTATACAAAGTTGTACTCAAATTGGAATCTCTTTGAGTTTGAAAGTATTTATGTAGTATGCCTCCCTGAGTTAGGAAAGGAGTCAGGCTTTCCACCATTCCTCCTTTCTCTGTGGCAGTTAGAATTCTATTATCAAAAAAATTGTGTAGCCAAACTGGCAATCACCAGCTTTTAGATATAAAAAGTTGGTCATGAGCAGTATTAGGTAGAAATAGAGTTTAGCCCCCAAATGTTTTTGTTTTATAGTGACACCACAGTGTTTTTCTTTTGTATCAACACAGTGTGAAGATTTAAAAGATAAGCAAATGGGAGGCCAGAGTTCCATTATTTTCCCCTTCTAATCTGCACAAATGTTAAATATAGCAGTGGAAACATTCAGGCCATTAAAATATGAGCATTGTATTTTAAAACCAGCCATGAGAGAATCCTGCCGTCTGATAGACTTAATCTTTGAATAACTAAGGTGACATGTTCCCTGGTTCTACCCAACTATACATGTCCTCAGCTACTGATGCTAAACTAGATCATCTGTCAGAATCAGTTTTGTCTGAGATGTCCTTAGGAAAACAAGTTAATCTTTGACACCTAGCTCTTACTCACTTTAGATCCTTATCCCTAATGAGTACTTTTTCCCCCCACAGGAGTGGTCCAATTCCAGAGTAGATTGGGAATAGGGGAAGACAGACTCCAATCTTAGAAAAATCGGGTACTGCACAAGTTATCAAGGCCTAGGAGCCCAACTACTTTTACTAGAAAGTTGGAGGGAACCCAACTACTTTTACTGGAAAGTTGGAGAAGGATTAGCCAATTAACCTGATGCAGAGTAAAATGAGCTATGGACATTATGCGCCCTAAGTTTTTCCTGACAAAGGACAACATTGACCTGTTAGCTTTGGGCAAAGCTGAAGCTTCATGTGAACTTTTAAGTTCACATCTGTAGGTAGTGGAAAGATTGAGCAGTCCACACTGACTTCGTTTCCCAGAATTTTTTGCTGCCATATTTCTCCTCACCCTTCCTTCCCTCTACCTATACACATTCTCCATGGAAATCTACTTGATCTATGTATGATCTTCTCAGTCAAAGGATCTCTGCTTTTAAAAGGGTATCAAGTAGTTAATCTGATAATACAACCTAGCACAAAACCCTATGCTCCTGCACAGAATGCATGCCCATGAAGCTGACCCTCTACATCAGTGCAAGATATATAGTGAAAATCCTAGAAGTCTGCTGCAACTAACACAACTTCTAATCCTGTCTTTTGTAAGAGCTCTTAAGAATACCTGTGCTTAGGGCTTCCCTGGTGGCGCGGTGGTTAAGAATCCGCCTGCCAATGCAGGGGACACGGGTTCTCAATCCCTGGTCCAGGAAGATCCCACATGCCACGGAGCAGCTAAGCCCGTGCGCCACAACTACTGAGCCTGCGCTCTAGAGCCTGCGCGCCTGGCTACTGAAGCCCATGCACCTAGAGCCCATGCTCTGCAACAAGAGAAGCCACCGCAATGAGAAGCCCACGCACCGCAACGAAGAGTAGCTCCCACTAGCTGCAACTAGAGAAAGCCCGTGCGCAGCAACGAAGACCCAATGCAGCCAAAAATAAATAAATAAAATAAATAAATTTATTTAAAAAAAAGTACCTGTGCTTATTAAGGTTTTATTTGGAAAATTATTTGATATCATTATTGTAAAGAGTTGTCATTAGCATATTTTCTCAGTCCAAATTAAAATGTTTAGTAATGTTAAAAATTCAGAAATCAGTATTGGTTAAACCATAATTTTTGTTATTTTTCAAAACAGATATAAATTCTGATTTTCTAAGGAGAAAAAAAGTTATTTTTCAGTTCTGATAAAAGGATAAAATTTTAATAAGATGTCTTAGGTCTTATTTTCTGTAAGTTAATGACATTAGCTTGAATTATAGTTTCAATAGAACATTCTTTTGGCCTCATTAATAAAAAGTTATGTTTTAGTGAAGGAACCCTAGTATTATGCCAAATAACTGCTTCATTAGCTTGATCATCAATAATCACTAGACAAATAGGGGGAAAAATTCACATTTATCAGACAAGCATTTGACTTTAGAACTTAAAAAGTACAGCAGTTAAATTGCAGTGTACTTAATCAAGCTTGCTTAGTTTACATATTCTTATAATGTGGAAAGTGGAATTTGACCAAGAACCTTTCAATTGTTGACTTGAAAAAATGCACAACGTGAGAGTTGTAAGTTAAGTTTTATTTGGGGCAAAGTGAGGACTGCAGCCCGAGGAGGCGAGGAGAGGAGCCAGGATATATAGTTTTGCAACAAAGGGCAGGTAGTCCGGAAAGTCAGAAGATTATTGCTAATTTTAAAAAACCAGATATCTCAATTTAAGGAATTTAGCGCTTTTCTATGTATGGGAAGATGCAAGAGTCTGGGCTCACTGAAATCATTCCTTTGATATGCACCTCAGCTATCTGGGGCCCCTATCCTGTATCTTCACATCCTGAGTTTCCTCAGGGCTCACTGCAGGGAGTGGCTGCAGTCTGATGGCTGCTAGATGGCGGGTATTCTTTTCAGCCCTGAGTTTCCTCAGGGCTCACAGGCTTAACGTTGGAGGGCTGCAATCCTTGATGACTGTGACATCCTTTGTTTATTGATATGGCAGGAAATATTCCATTTATAAATATTCCATTCCATTTATAAATATTCCATCTGTCACAACCTATTCTGTTACAACAGATTTAATACCCTTTCTCTCCTTAAAAACTTTACAACAGTGTGGAAAGTCTAACTTTATTTTTTTTTTAATTTCTGGCTGAGATTTTTATAATGGCTACCTGATTAGTGGATGAAGTTGATGAACAGGCATTATTAATTCTCACTCTACAGTTCTTTGTAAAACAAAGTAATGGCTATATAAATACAGAACTTAAGTTTCAACCCCCCTAAATTACTCTCTTAAATTTTACAACTTATTCTTGGCCTTGAGAAATTGGATCACTGAGTGAATTTGTTACTGAGTCTGAGCTCGCTCTGCTCACCGCACGACAGGTCAGTAAATCGGGAGATGAGGTGCTGAGGCAAGGAATACGGCTTTACTTGGAAAGCCAGCAGACAGAGAAGATGGCGGACTAGAGTCCCCAAAACAACCATCTTAACGGGGGTCTGGATGCCAGTTTCTTTTATAGAATCACAGAGGGAAATAAAATAAAAAGGCAGAATAGAGAGGGAGAGGCGGGGAGGAAGTAAAGTAAAAAGGGCCTCAGTCTTGCAAAACATCTCCTGGAATGGCCAGTCTCGGGGAGGGGATGCATTAGTTCGTTCTTGCAGCCATTCACAGGTGGGTAGAGTTCCCTGAGGCAGGCCATTATGTATGATTGTAATAACAAAAGCAACGAAAAGCAAAGGCTAAAGTCAAAGAAACAGATCCAACTGGGGTCAAAATTGGCTCTTCCCTGTTAACAAAATCTCTTCTCACACTACCCTCTCTCTAGCAATCTTCTGTGTGCCAGATGGAGATAACACAGCAAAGCAGACCAAAATCCTTGCCTCATGAAACTTAAACAGTAGAGAGAATGAGGCAGGCAATAGACAAAAATATATAGGTAAAATTTTGGTATGTTAGGTGTGGTTAAGTACAAGGGCAAAAGAGAAAGCAGAGAAGAAATATAGGAAGTCCAGAGGAGGATTGGGGATAGAGGAGGATTGTAATGCTAAACAGGATGAAAGGAAGTCCTCTCTGAAAAGGTGACTAAAGAGAAACCTGGGGAAAGAGAAAGAGTATGAGCCATTGAATACCAGGGGAAGAGCATTCCAGGCAAGAGGGAACTGCAAGTGCAAAGTCCTGGTGTGTTCAAGGTTCAGCAAGAAAATTAGAAGACTAGAAAGGAGTGAGCAGGTGGGAGTACAATAGGAGACAAGGTAAGAGAAAGAATGAGGTGAGGGTGGAGAGAGTCCTGGGGAGAAGGGTACAGGTTTCAATCACGTAGGTCATTGTAAGCTATTTTGGTAACTTTTACTCTAAGTGAGCTAACAATCCATTGGAGGATTTGGAGCAGAGGGGTGACGTGATCTCTTTTATTAAGATCTGACAGAAGTGGGGCAAGAAGCAGAAGCAGGAAGGCCAGGTACAATGCAATAGCAATAGTTCAGGTAAAAGAAGATGATGACTGGGACAAAAGCAGTAGCAGAGGAGGTGATAAATGGTCAGATTCTGAATATAGAATAAAGAGCTCCTGAATATATTTAGCTTGTCATTGATTGAAGTATTTTTTAAATAATCATTTGTGTTACACATTTCCATGGTAAAATACTATGATCATTTCTCATTTCTTTATTCTCCTACCACATAATGTTATTGGCTGCATAGTACAGTTTGGATATAGCATAATTTAGCCATTGTATGGTTAGAACAGTTGATTTAACCGTCCTCTGTTGGTAACTGTCTAAGCACTTTCCAGTTTTCCTCTATCATAAATACCACTAAAATGAACATCTTCATTGTTCTATCTTTGCTAATATAATTACTGCATAATTTAGGAATCTCTGTTGATTTTAGGAATGACTCTGCTTAAGGAGAACTAGAAAGGAGAAACTACAAAGGCAGAAACTAGAAAAGCAGAGCTATTACTATAAACCAGCAACCTAGATTGGTACTTTTTCAGCCGTAACCATAGAAAGATTATCTACATCAGATGCACATTGATAGTTTAAAGGACACCAAAAATATTTGAATATGAAATATTTGTAAATTCTTGCTCAAGATTGAATAAATATTCTTGTATTTTGGAATTTGTTTTCTATTTCTGATAACCTTAATTATTACTAAGAACAGATGACCAGTTACAAGAACTGTCACCATTTTAACATTCTACATGAACTGTGGCCAGGATGGATTTCTGGCACCTGAGCATTCACATCCATCTGTTTATAGGGCACTATGCTCATTCATGAGATTTATGCCAGTTTCAAAAAGTCATGTGTAAATCAAGATAGGCAATGTATATATTTTTTTTAATTAAAAAAAATTTTTTTTTTGGCTGCATTGGGTCTTTGTTGCTGTGCACGGGCTTTCTCTAGTGGCGAGCGGGGGCTACTCTTGGTTGTGGTGTGTGGGCTTCTCATTGCGGTGGCTTCTCTTATTGCGGAGCATGGGCTCTAGGTGCGCAGGCTTCAGTAGTTGCAGTGTGCAGTCTCAGTAGTTGCAGCATGCGGGCCCTAGAGCACACAGGCTTCAGTAGTTGTGGCGTGTGGGCTCAGTAGTTGCGGTGCGGAGGCTCTAGGGTGCGCGGGCTTTGGTAGTTGTGGCGCGCGGGCTAAATAGTTGTGGCTTGGGGGCTCTAGACTGCAGGTTCGGTAGTTGTGGTGCATGGGCTTAGTTGCTCCGTGGCATGCGGGATCTTCCTGGACCAGGGATCTAACCCGTGTCTCCTGCATTGGCAGGTGGATTCTTAACCACTGCGCCACCAGGGAAGTCCCGGCAATGTATATTTTTGAGATATAAATCATCTATCGTTTAATCTCTTTGAGTTATGTTTTTAGAAAGAATTTAGCCACTTACTGATTTGAGATAACTTTAATTAGGCATGTGTAGAAAGCAAAATATAAGCAAAAATTTAACTTTGCTAAGTAATAGTAGGCTTCTTCAGCATGAAAAAGTTGAAATTAGAAAAAACGTTATAACAAATCCCTGAAAAAAGTTTTGAATATACTATTTGAGGGAGAAAAACTAACATTTATTTGGTACATGTTATGTGCAAGGTGCTTTTACATAATTTGTTTATATAACTCTCATAATAATCCTGTGGAATAGGGATCATTATCCCTATTTTGCAGATAAGAAACTGAAAGAAATGACCTACCTAAGATCACACATAGGAAATACCAAGATCATTTCAAGCCAGTTCTATCTGACTCCTAAACTCATGTTTTCTCAGCTCTACACACTATGTAAATGGTTGGAATCTAAATATTAGGGCAAATTTACAAATCTGTGATGCTGATTGAAGATGGTTCTTAGAAGTTACGAAAATAACCAGCCAAACAAATTATTGCTTTACTCTTAAAACTCAACTAAATATTCCAAGGTAAGTATGAGGATGTAAATTAGCTCTCATTATCAGGAGGGCAATACCAAACAACAATTAGTTATTTTTGCTGTTAAGAGAATACTTAGACAAAATATTTAAGAGAAAAAAATAATCTGATGATCTGTTTGCTTGTCTGTAGATCAATGATTTCCAAACTTAAAAAAAAAAAAATTTAGAATAGCTATTTCTCTTACCCAAACTAAGCTATGTAAAACAAATGAGAAGGGTTTGAAGCAAGGGCGCAAGTGGGGGGTAGAGGCTGTTTGCTCCCTGCCCATTTTCCTCTCCCATTTCCCCTTGTAACCTCTAATGGACTACTTGTAAATCACAGGACTTAGAATGACATTTAAAGCCCATGTTGTGGCTGGCACCCTTGGTTAATTGGCTTACTTTTTCAATATTTAACTGATTTATTTTGGTTATCTACCGATCACAATAAAAATGTGACTTGAAAGTGATGGGAAATTTCCTGCAGCAATGGCTAAGAACTTTTTATTTTATACAGAATTTTCTTTCTTTATTTCTCCTAGTCAGAATCAACTAATTCATCTTTGAAATGTTTTTTGAACCTCAACTGAATGCTAGACACTAAGCTGGTTCCTACCTTCAGGAAGCTTAGATTCTAGCTGAGAGAGACAGATAATAAAGAAGTGAAAAAAAATCAATTTGTGCTGTAAAGAAAATACATACTTTTAATAAAGAATGGTTATGGTCTATTGGACTACTTTATTTTTGTCCTATTGGTAAAAGTTATTTGTATTGGGTTGAATGTGTTCCCCGAAAGTTAATATGATATAGAAAAATGAGCATTGAAGTTGTCAAAAATTTGGGGTTCTGTTCCCTGCTCTGCAATTTACCAGCTCACTTAAATCACCGAATCTTTCTGAGTCAGTATAAAAACATTTGCCATGCCTGCAGGATTGGTGTGAAGATCAAATATGAAATAAGCTAATGTATATTAGAGTGCTTTGTAAAGTCTCATATATGATACTTGCCATATATATATAAAAAACTTTACAATCACACTTCCATAAAACATAACGGGTATACATAAAATCGAATATTTGGACCATCTGATGTAATAGGAAGTCATAGGGAAATTGTTTTTGAAGAAGTTTTAATAACCCAGACTGCTAATTACCTAGTTCAAGTTTGTCAGATCTCTACGTGAATTGATTTGGGAAAATGTAACAACTATTTGCTTTTTTATTTTCTTTGATCTTGTTTTTATAATTTACCTCTCCTCAGTTCTAAATTTTTTACTTTTAGCTCTTTCCTAAGAATTTCTTACATGTCACATATCTTTGTCTAGGGATTCTCCTTTAACAAGAATTATCTAAATGCCATGTTAAAGTGTAAAGAATTTATTAGAAAGAAAAATGTGGAAGGCTTTTCTCACCAATAACCACTTACTAGTTACTATAACCAATGGAAAAAAAGTTGTGGGGAGAGGTTGGGTAGGAGAGAGTGGGTAGTAATAGCCTGTTCAGCTTTACTTTGGAGTGCCACCTGCTGGTAAATTAAGTCCAGTAGTGTTTGGCAAACAAAAATAAGAATTATGTTGGGAGATTAGAACAATCAACTTGTTTTATATAAAGCAGATACTAGTTCTTTGAATCATTGTAGAAAATGATTTGATTTAGTAACTGAATAATTCAATTATTAAAGAGATTTTTCTCAAAGCTTTTTTGGGGGGAATTTCTTTGTTCTAAATACTGAACTCTAATCAGAAAAACCAAAAATATGTATTGAAGGTCCATTATGTTAGTTCATTAGTCAAATATTTGAGTGTTTAAGTATCATACTGTGCTAGAGATGGGATGCAGTGGTAAAAGGAGCAGATAGAATCTCCCTTCATGGAACTTAGAGTTAAGACTAAAAAAGAAATAAAATGACAAACAGATTACTAAAAGAGGCTATGAATAAAACAAATGAGGAAAGAGAGAAAGAATATTGGGTAGTTGAGGGAAGCAACTTTGGATGAGACTTTGAGGAAAGGCATCTCTTTTTTCTATCTATCTATCTATCTATCTATCTATCTATCTATCTATCTATCTATCTATTTATTTATTTATTTATGGCTGTGTTGGGTCTTCGTTGCTGCGCGCAGGCTTGTGGGCTTCTCACTGCGGTGGCTTCTCGTTGCAGAGCACAGGCTCTAGGCGTGCGGGCCTCAGTAGTTGTGGCTCGCAGACTGTAGAGCGCAGGCTCAGTTGTTGTGGTGCACGGGCTTAGTTGCTCTGCGGCATGTGGGATGTGGGATCTTCCCAGACCAGGGCTCGAACCTGTGTCCCCTGCTTTGGCAGGTGGATTCTCAACCACTTGCCCCACCAGGGAAGCCCCAGAGGAAAGGCATTTCTGATAAGACCTTTAAGCACTTGTTCTTTGCTACATTCCCAGAGCTGAACACAATGCCTGGTACATAGTCAGTGTTTAGTGAATGTTTGTTGAATAAAAGGATAGATGACGCTGTATGATAACCTTGAACAGAGCTGAAACATCATTAGCTTTTCTTTTTGTTCTGGTCATAGGTACATGGGTCAGGCTGGCCTAATGATACAAAAATGTGGTAGAAAAGAGAGTGCAGGAAAACTACTAAAAATGTATATAGCATAATCTTTTTCCCTTTGAGCTGGGCCAGTTGATAAAATCCAATTCAGGTTCGAAGATTGATGAGAATGGCAACTCAGTTCAAGGCTACTTTCACTTTAGTTTACTGCTAAACTACCAAACAAGCAGTGCTAGGCATACAAATAAGGATACAAATGTGTGGATGCCACTCCCTAATGCCTTCCTTGTACTTCATAAATGCCCAAGTTCAGTAACTGAAGCAGCCCATGAGGAATCAGATCAAAGAGTTTCAGAACTGCAGACCTTTGTAACATTAGACTGGGTAAGGGGTCATACTTAAGGATCTATTCCACTACCATAAAAATTTATTTTTACCCTACAGTAATATCTTTATGTTTGTTTCCTGCTGCATTATCTACCCTACACTAGACCTGTAGGCCTACTAAACCTTCAGTGAAGTTAAAGCTAATTGGAGAGCTAAAAGTAAGAAGCAAGCTTACATGGAATAATTAAGTGCTAGCTTATAACTGTAATAAGAATTTAATGAGAAGGAAGGGAAACATCTGTTTTATGACCTAACTCTTGTGAAACTGGCTCCCATTGACAGCCTTTCGCTTTTCATTCAGTAGACCCAGCTATCGTGCATATCTTTTTTCCACACATAAACATATACGAATAACACATCTACAAATATAATCTATAAGTATTGATAAGTATCCTTTTTCAATAAGAGAACGCTGAATTTTAGTTGGGTGCATTATGGTCCAGCTAAAAGGCTACATTTCCTAGCCTAGAGCTCTGCTAAGAGTGGCCATATGATGAGTATTTGCCAATGAGATTTAAGAAGTATTGTGTGATATTTACGGAAAATCTTGAAAGAAGGAGTGTGTATCTATTCTTTCCCTTCTTCCATCTTGCTGCTTGGAATACAGTTGTGGTGACTGGTGCTCCAAAACTGGTATTGGACCAAGAGTTCAACAGCTATACCTAACGGCTGTACCTAAGGCTATACAGCAGAAAACTGGAAGGATCTTTGTATGGTGTAGAGCTACCATACCAGCCTTGGACTGACTGTCTCTTGACTTCTCTTTCATGAGCAAGAAAGAAGCATCTGTTTTGTTTATGATATTGCTCTTCAGAGTTACTCTCTGCTGAACTTTATCCTAACCAGTTTGGTGAGTAATGTAGATTTTGTTTTCATGACGGGTGGAGGAGAAGGCAACATTTCACACCACACAACAAACTTAATCTTTTCATTATACAAGTTCTCTCTCTAGGCTCTTCCCAAATCCAAATTCTCTTTAGACCCTCTCCCCCAACCCCAACCACCTGTAATATTTTTTTTTCCTTTCTTGGAGTCCCACTTCCATACTTCGTATCCTATAATGACACTTGGGTGGACATTCTACTTGCTTCAGCCCTTCTTCAGGGGTTTTTTACCTGTGAAGAGGGACAACTATTTTACCTGAGCCTTTGCTCAGTGAATACTTTGAGTATTGTGCAGTCTGCCACAAGATGATAGTAACATTAAGATCAACAACAACTCACTTGATTAAGCGCTCACTATGGGCAGTCACTTAATTCTCACAACCCTATAAAGCATTATCCTATTTTACAGAGAGGGTAAGTAATCTGCCTGTGGCAGAAATGGCTAGCGGTCTACCCAGAATTCATGCTCCTCCTTCTCTAGAAATGGAGTTTTCATTGAGAATTTACCATCCATCATAGACTACATACATATTCATAACTGTTGTATCTTCCTAATATATTGATCCTTTATCATTATTGAAGTATCTCTTTTTGTCCCTAGTAACACTCCTTTTCTTGAAGTCTATTTTGTCTGATATTAATTAACAACTCCTGCTTTCTTGTGTTTACTGTTTGCATGGGGTACCTTTACCTTTTTTACTTTAAATCTATTTGTCTTTGTATTTAAAGTGTATCTCATGTAGACAGTATATAGTTAGTACTTGATTTTTACCATTCTTGTAATCTCTGCCTTCTGATTGGAGTGTTTAGTTTGCTTTAATATAATTGCTCATTTGTCTGTATTTAGGTCTGCCATTTTGCTGTTTTCTATTTATTTCATTGATTTGTTTTTGTTCTTCTGTTCCTCATTTCCTCCCTTCTTTTGTGTTGACTGTTTTAAAATATTTCCTCTGTTGACTTTCTACTATTCTTTTCATTATTTTTTAGTTTCTCTAGTGTTTAAAAAATGCATCTTTAACTTATCCTAATCTGCTTAGAGCTATATTGAATTACTCCAGATAAAATATAGAAAACTTGCAGTAGTATAATTCCACGTATCTCTTTTCTTTAGTGCTATTACTGTCATATATATTACATTTATATTTGTTGTAAATTCATCAATACAGTGTCATAATTTTTTGCTTTAAAAAGTCATACATCTTTTAAATAAGGGAAGAAAAGAAAAAATTATATTTTTTTACACTTACACATATATTTACTGTTTCTGCTACTTAAGCATAACTTCACTATACTATCAAGAATCTTGAAATATTTATATTTTTAAACCAGTAATTGCATAGGAATTTTTATGGCAATAATTACAGATGGGGATAATTTTTTATAATCATTTTTTTCTCACTGTTTCTTATAATTAAAATTTGAAATAATTTAAATGTCTAAAAATAGGAAAATCATTACATAAACTATGCTACATACATAGGACAGATAAGCACCTTTTTTTAGGATATTGGTTAACTGAGACACATATATGTATATAATTAATATATAGCATTGTTATAGTTTTTAGGGAAAAAAATGACTGAAAAGAAATATACCTACTTATTAACTGGTTCTCTCTGGCTCATAGATTATTTGTTTGGATTACTACCTTTTGCTTATTTATACTTTTCTGTTTTTTCTAACTTTTTACAACAAATATATGTTTTTTTTAATAATCAGGAAAAAAGTACAGTGAGAAGAATTCAAGATTAGGGAGGTCATATTATAAACACTGGTCAGGATTGTTGAAACTAATTAATCATAGTATTAATAATAATAATTGCTCACATTTGCTCATATTTCATAAATATATTGCTCATATTTCATAAATATATTTGTTGAAACTAATATATTATTGAACAATAAATAAATATATATTGTTATATATAATATATATAATATGTTATATATATTTATTGTTTATATAAACAATAAATATATTGTTGAAACTAATTAATCATAGTATTAATAATAATAATTGCTCATATTTGCTCATATTTCATAAATATATTGCTCATATTTCATAAATATATTTATCAACTTGAATTCAGGTTAATGTATGTCTTTAGTATGACACAGAATGTAAGAAGGCAAATTGTGGCAAGAGGCATATGAATTTATATATTATTCATTATATTAAAGCTTATTCCATTGGTAGGCTTTCTTTAAAGGTGTGACTTAAAGATTGCTACAGGTCCCTAAGTGTCTCAAAGTATCTCCCTCACTGGTTGCATCAGCCCTTAAAATTCCTGTGAAGCATCCTCTTTTGTTTAAAGTTCTTTTGTCTTTCTTCCTATGAAACCTACCTTATTTCATCTAGAAAGTTAGCCTCCATTGACACATAAGCATCGGTTACTGTATGAGACCCAGGACATTCTGATGAAGATATTTTGGCAGTTTTGGTAAAGACCTCCATCTATAGAGATGACAAGAGCAGGGCAATTCTAGGCAGGATTCTGTGGTGGGGTATCCTGGACAGTTCAGTGTAGTGAGTACTTTGTAGGGTTAGTAGGTAGATAGAAGGGAGAGAAAAAGGAGAGAGAATACAAAATGTGGATGCAAGAATCATTCAAAATGTATTTATTTAGTGGGCTTGTATTTAGTTATTAAGCTTGTATTCTCCTTTAAGTGGCATTTATCAGTGACCATTTACTCCCATGGTCCCTTGCTGCTTGCTCCTTCTTTGAGATAGACATCAAAGTCCTTTACCTAAGCAACATATGTTTATTATTTTGCCTTTCACACCTTCAAATTCCAAAGAGTTGCCTCAGTAATTAAAGAAGTTAATACCTACCCACTAAAAGGACATAGTGAGTGAACCATACCCAGGAAAAATATATATACTAGTTAATCAAGGCCTTCTGGAGACTGTACCTCTTCTTCCTTGGCTGTCACACATGCTGACAACTCTTTAGGATGGAATCGAAAGCCAAATGTTTGTGGATGTTTGTGCTAGATGGACCTTTCAGAGGCTTTTAAATCAAGTTGTATTGGCAGCCTCTGTTCAGTCTTCTATAGGATCAGTCCAAAGGAAAGAAGTTTTAAAAACATACAGAAAGTCAGAGATTCAGAATATGTAGAGATGTGATAAATTTAAATCTAACTGTTTCATTGTACCGATGAAAAAATTCAAGTCTTGACAACTTGATTGTCTTACCCAGGATTATCACTAATTAATAGCAGAGCCAGGATTAGAACCCAGGTCTCAGCTGCAAATCTAATGGGTTTCCCACAATATCAAGTTGCCTCAAGTCTAGGTATTAGATACACACCTTCAAAGCCCACAAAAACACCAAACAAATCAAGTCAAAAAGCCAAAAGCGAGATCTTGCAAGTCTGACATCAAACACAGGGGGAGAAAATGTGTAAACATTAGGTGGAATAGAATCTCAAGCCTTGTTGCCTTTTATAAAAAGTAGATTATATCAAGTGTATTAAATGATTGTTTCCTACTAAAACTGCTAAACAAAAGAAGGGAATATAGGTTGCTACTTATTTGGGCCCTGAGACTTTTTTTTTTTTTTTTATATTATTTTTATTTTATTTTATTTATTTATTTATGACTGTGTTGGGTCTCTTAGTTTTCGTGTGAGGGCTTTCTCTAGTTGCGGCAAGTGGGGGCCACTCTTCATCGCGGTGCGGGGGCCTCTCTTCATTGCGGTGCGCGGGCCTTTCACTATCGCGGCCCCTCCCGTTGCGGGGCACAGGCTCCAGACGCGCAGGCTCAGCAGTTGTGGCTCACGGGCCCAGTTGCTCCGTGGCATGTGGGATCCTCCCAGACCAGGGCTCGAACCCGTGTCCCCTGCATTAGCAGGCAGATTCTCAACCACTGCGCCACCAGGGAAGCCCCTGAGACATTTTTTGATATGATATGATGTACATCATTTGAAATCTGGCTTCAACTAATTTGGGCAATAGTTATTAGCCATTGACAAAGAGTAAGAATGAGGCTATTGTGTCAAGATGCCTGGCTGAGTGCCAAAGGAGTCAGAATAAGGTCATGTTTATTCTATTGGACATTTTATTCCTTATCTAGACTCTAAGAAGGCAAAGAGCATGATAATGAAGTACATTGGTGACCTAAATTGGGAAACATTGTCAATGTGAATTAGGAAAGAAAAGTAAAATAAGTAAATACAAGTTTAGACATATATACCAGGGAAGATACAGCAGGACTTCACTTCAAAAGAAACCTAACAACAGCTTGGGATGGAAATATGTTCCAGAAATTCAGGAAAGTCATAGAAAATGATAATGACTAAAAAAGAAAAGGGGACTTATAACTGTTTGCAAAATGATAGAAGGTTATAATACGGAATAGAGAAAAAAATACCCCAAACAAAAAGATACAGCTATGCACTTAAATACATTTATATAAATCTTTCATCTCAAAACCTATGAATAAAAATATTTCTGTTATTATATTGGAGATATAAACATTTTTGGTGTGGAAGTGGAGATGGTATCAAAATAACCAAGTAAAGAGATGAGTTGCACCTAAAAGGGACTGTGAGTGCAATGTGAAGGTGTTGGTAATATCCTCAGGATCCCATGTAAATTAAAGACAAAAGAGGAAGAATTGAAAAGAGAGAGAAAAAGAAGGAAATTGCTGTTTCTGCCTTCTCTTTTCTATTATGCTTTTTTTCTCTGCTGCTTCATTGAGAAAAAAATAAACAGAATTTTCTTCCTTATCCTTGCCAATTTCTAGGTCTGGAAAAGAGTAGCCAGGTCACTATTATAACACATGGCAAGGTGGTGAAGCTGAGGCTCCCTCTATAATCCTAGGAGCATTCTTGATGTCTCAGGGAACCAAAGCCAGTAGTGTTCAATTTTTATCATCCTCCCACATTTTTGGAATTTGTAGGGTTAGAATCCTTTCAAAGTTCCTTATCAGAGAATATAGCAGTCTGTTCTCTGCTGTATAAGTAACGTCATAATGAAATTCAACACATGTGATTGCTATGTAATGAGATTCTTTCAGAAATCATATGCCATTGGACCAGAGATGGATCTTCCCTACACAGCTGGATGGAGGTGTGCCCTTTTGGCACATACTTCTATTCCATGGTGGAAGGAACCCATTAAAGATTGCAAGAGATGTTTAAATTGAAGGCTCACTTACCCAGAAATATTAAAGGATCCAAATACACAAATTCTCACTAAGCTGCAGGTATGTAGGGATTTAACTGTTCTGCGGAAGTATAAGAGAAATGATAGGTGTGACGTATGATAAGTAAAAAAGGAACAGAATTATAAGAAAAGATACTTTAGCATGATTTTTAGTAAACATCCATCCAGCCTTCAGTTCTAAGAGGACCATCTGCCTTACAATGAAGTAGTCATTATTTACCAGTCAGGATTACTGGGAGCTTAAAAACAACTTCAGATGATCTCCCAGGAGAAGAGATAGGAATGACCTGGATACCAGATTTTTCCTATCTCTATTCTGAAAGTCTGCCTGTTTAAAAACTTCAGATGTAACATAGCATCAGAAATGCACTACTTTTCCTCAACCAGCACATATGCTGCTTGTGATCATTTTCTTAGACCAGCACACTATTTTGATAGAGGGCACTGTGTCAACATTACTTTACCTCACTATATCCTTTCATGAACCAATCCAGGGACTCCGAAATGACATCCTCCTTTTGCCTACTCAGTTCTGTGTATCTGAAACATTTAGCTTAAAAAGAAACTCAAGGAAAGGCCACAGCTCTTCAGATTTCTAGAACGATATTGTATGTGCTGTCAGAGCAGTAAAAGGCACACCAGTGTCTGTGATGGCACAGTGGTGATTATAAAGAATTTATTGAATGCATCAGATAAAAATCATCATTGAAAGAACTGATTTATATTCAAAGACCTTCAAATAAGTGCCTTATGGCCGAGAGAAACCTGTTTCTGATACAACTAATATTTTTGAGATTTATTTATGGGTACCTGCTACATGGGCCAGGCACTATTTATTTCATTTCAGTCTCACTAAATGCCAAGTATTGCACTTATGCTGGGGACACAAAGTGAATAAAATGTACTTATTGCCTTCAAGAGGCTCACAGTCTAGTAGGGGAGAGAAATTCCAAATAATGGTTACACTTACCATATTGTTGCTGAATGTAAGGAGAGAAGCAAGCGTGGAGGGCTGTGGAAGCACATAGGAGGTGTTGGACAAGGTTTTCTGCAGAAGTGACTTTTTAAACAAGTCTTGAAAAAGACTGGAGAGAAGCAGCAGCTTGAGCTAGGGCCAAGGGCTGAGAACAGATGCTTGAGTGGTGCTAGAGAATAGAGCAAGATGTTGGGGGGTTGGGGGTTGGGAATGATGGCTGAAGATGGGGCGGAGTCCAGGTCATTCAAGACCTCGTGTGACACGTTAAGGAGCTTTCCTAGCAGATACTTGATAGAATTTTTTTTTTTTTAAGATTTATTTATTTATTGATTGATTGATTGTTATGTTGGGTCTTCGTTTCTGTGCTAGGGCCTTCTCCAGTTGCGGCAAGTGGGGGCCACTCTTCATCGCGGTGCGCGGGCCTCCCACTATCGCGGCCTCTCCCGCTGCGGAGCACAGGCTCCAGACGCGCAGGCTCAGCAGCTGTGGCTCACGGGCCTAGTTGCTCCGCGGCATGTGGGATCCTCCCAGACCAGGGCTCGAACCCGTGTCCCCCCCATTGGCAGGCAGACTCCCAACCACCGCGCCACCAGGGAAGCCCCTTGATAGAATATTTTATTCCTAGCCGGAGAATTCTATGGGAAAACAACTTTGGAAAACATTGGATCAAAAAGACTAATGTAGGGTCTCTTAGAAACTTAAATATGCTAATATGTATTGTGACTCTCCAAAACAAGGGTATACTATACAGTTTTTGACTATGAAACACTTATGAAAGATCATCTTTGGGGACTAGAGTTCTGAGAAGCACACTTGGGAAGTAATGTACAAATCTTTGGGGGATCATTAAGAATTTTAAATAGATTGATGATATGGATAGGTTTGCATTTTAGAACACACTGACAGCATTTCAGACTTCTCCAGCAGCAGTGTAGGAGACAACTGTAGGAGAACAAAATTGATGGCAGAGAGATAAGTTAGGAGACCATTGTTCCAGGGGAGTGAAAATGAGGGTCTGCGCTTAGGTAGTAGAAGGAAGATAAGGAATTTAAAAATGTTTAGTAAAAACAAAACAAAACAAAACAAAACAAAAAATGTTTAGTAGGTTAGAGTGACAGAACTTGATCACTGATTAAATGTAAAGAGAGTGAGGGATAGGAAGTATTCAGTTTCTAATATGGGTGATCGAGTGGATGGGATACCAACAATTAAGTAATTATAAGAGGAGGGTTGGGGTAGGGAAGATACCATGAGTTTAGTTTTGGGCAAGTTGAGATTGAGGAAGTCTATGTCATATCTGGTAGAGATTTTAGGAGATAAATGGATATGAGAGTGAAACTCCTGTTAAATACCCAGATTTGGTAGTCAACAGCATATAGGTGTAGTTAAAATTATGACAGTATTAGAAATCAAGTAGTATTAGGGGAAATATGGGCAAAGGATGGGAGCCAAGGGGAATTTGTTTACATACATAAGAACTTCAAAACCTTGAGTCAACTCAAACCATAAACACACATTGCTATTTAAAACAACAACAACACAATATTAGGTCTATTTCAATGATGATTTTGGATCTACATTAAGTTCATCTCTTTTCTTTCTTAGACTTTATATTGATTTATATCAAATATTTTAATAAGCATTCTCCATTCCCACTCCAATTAAATTACCAGAATTTTAATTTTTTTTAAACTTAGAAGTGCTTTCTCCCTTTTAGTTACTCTTTGAAAATAGAGAGATTCAGTAGCAAGTAGAGGTTTAAACTGAGGCTGTCATATTCAAACCTATGATTTTGCAGATTGCTAGTGGTGGCTCCAAAATTTCAACAAGGGCTTGGGGAGGCCATCTGGTTGAAAGAAGATGCTAAGGCAAGGCTTATGTAGGACATTTTTTTAAACTACGATTAAGCATTTATTTGGGGCTATTGGGGGTTGATGAAAATTATGCATGGAGTGAAGGGAGCTAAATTTTCCATAGAGCCTCCACTTGGCCCCATGACTGCTCTTTCACATAATTAAATGTGTGGTAATTAAAGTTGCCAGCTGATATTAAAATTAACACTCTAAGTAATAACAATATGTCAATCTGAAAAATGTCTCCTACAACTAAATTGTGCTACACCACATCTTCCTCGTATATTTATTAACCTAATTTATATTTTTGATTAAATTACCTATCAGCATTCTATTCTTTAGTACATTGAAGTTGCTTGTTTAAAAAATTTTTATGGGAGTATAGTTGATTTACAATGTTGTGTTAGTTTCTGTTATACAGCAAAGTGAATCAGTTATACATATACATGTATCTACTCTTTTTTAGATTCTTTTCCCATATAGGTCATTACAGAGTATTGAGTAGAGTTCCCTGTGCTATACAGTAGGTCCTTATTAGTTGTCTATTTTATATATAGTAGTATGTATATGTCAATCCCAGTCTCCCAATTTATCCCTCCTCCCCCTTCCCCCTGGTAACCATAAGTTTGTTGTCTACATCTGTGACTCTATTTCTGTTTTGTAAATAAGTTCATTTGTATCATTTTTTTTAGATTCCACATATAAGTGATATGATATTTGTCTTTCTCTGTCTTACTTCACTTAGTATGATAATCTAGGTCCATCCATGTTGCTGCAGATATTATGATTTCATTCTTTTTTGTGGCTGAGTAATATTCCATTGTATATAAGTACCACATCTTCTTTATCCATTCATCTGTCGATGGACATTTAGGTTGCTTCCATGGCTTGGCTATTGTAAATAGTGCTGTTATGAACATTGGGGTGCATGTATCTTTTCGAATTAGAGTTTTCTCCAGATATATGCCCAGGAGTGAGATTGCTGGATTATATGGTAGTTCTATTTTTAGTTTTTTAAGGAAACTCCATACTGTTCTCCATAATGGTTATACCACTTTACATTCCCACCAACAGTGTAGGAGGGTTCCCTTTCCTCCACACCCTCTCCAGCGTTTATTGTTTATAGACTTTTTGATGATGGTCTTTCTGACTGGTGTGAGATGCTACCTCATTGTAGTTTTGATTTGCATTTCTCTGATAATTAGTGATGTTGAGCATCTTTTCATGTGCATTTTGGCCATCTGTATGTCTTCTTTGGAGAAATGTCTATTTAGATCTTCTGCCCATTTTTTGATTAGGTTGTTTGTTTTTTGGAGCTATATGAACTGTTTGTATATTTTGGAGATTAATCCCTTGTCAGTTGCTTCATTTGCAAATATTCTCCCATTCTGTGTTGCCTTTTCATTTTTTTAATGTTTTCCTTTGCTGTGCAGATGTTTTTAAGTTTAATTAGGTCCCATTTGTTTATTTTTGTTTTTATTTTCATTTCTCTAAGAGGTAGATCCAAAAAGATATTGCTGGAATTTATGTCAAAGGGTGTTCTGCCTATGTTTTCCTCTAAGAGTTTTATAGTGTCTGGCCTTACATTTAGGTCTTTGATCCATTTCAAGTTTACTTTTGTGTATGGTGTTAGAGAGTGTTCTGATTTCGTTTTTTTACATGTAGCTGTCCAGTTTTCCCACCACCACTTATTGAAGAGACTGTCTTTCTCCATTGTATATTCTTGCCTCCTTTGTCATAGATTAGTTGACCATAGGTGCATGAGTTTACTTCTGGGCCTTCTATTCTGTTCCATTGATTTATATTTCTGTTTTTGTGCCAGTACCATACTGTTTTGATTACTGTAGCTCTGTTGTATAGTCTGAAGTGAGGGAGTCTGATTCCTCCAGCTCCGTTTTCCTTTCTCAGGATTGCTTTGGCTATTCGGGGTCTTCTGTGTTTCCATATAAATTTTAGAATTTTTTGTTCTAGTTCTGTGAAAAATCCCATTGGTAATTTGATAGGGATTGCACTGACTGTAGATTGCCTTGGGTAGTATATTCATTTTGACAATATTGATTCTTCCAATCCAAGAAACATAGTATATCCTTCCATCTGTTTGTGTCATCTCTGGTTTCTTTCATCAGCGTCTTATAGTTTTCAGAAAAGAGGTCTTTTGTCTCTTTAGGTTGGTTTCTTCCTAGGTATTTTATTCTTTTTGATGCGATGGTAAATGGGATTGTTTCCTTGATTTCTCTTTCTGATCTTTTGTTGTTAGTGTATAGGGATGCAAAGATTTTTGTGTATTAATTTTGTATCCTCCAACTTTACCGAATTCATTGATGAGCTCCAGTCGTTTTCTGGTGAAGTTGCTTTTTAAGAGCACTGTGGTAGAACTTTAAAATACAGTCATCCATGGCAAAACATAGCTTTGCTTGATACACTGTTGGCTCTCAGTCTTTATATTGTAGATATTAAAATTTTTATATAACCATCTAAATCCGTTGTGGAAAGAGAGTATAAATAAAAATTAGTAAGTAAGTATACTGATTCTGAATAATAAAATAAATTATCTAATTCACTCTTATGTTGTAAATGACATACTTTGGTGTTTGTGTGTTGCAAGTTTATGTTATCTGAACATGAAAGAGTATTAAGGAAAACAGAACAAACTTAAAAAATAAAATAATGACATATTCTGTGCGTATATCAGTTAACAGAGTAGTTCAATAGATTATACGTCATTGATTTGAAGAATTAAAACAATTAGTTTCTTTGGCACAGAGTTTTCTTCCCAAGAGTAATGTAGGCATTAAAAAAATTTGTCTTGTCATGTAGTTATTGTAACTTTGGAAAAAGCGGAGGCAGTATCTCTGGTGTATATACTTACTCCAAATACAGCTTTGCAGAAGGCAGGTTTGTCTGGAATCCTTGCAATGGGTACAATTAAGTTGAAGCTTAATGAAGTCAAGGTGGTTTTCAATGCCCAGGTTCATGATCAAAACAATGTTTATCGTGATGTGCTGAGAATGGTTAATGCATGGCCTGCACATTAGCGCAAGAGATGATGTTTAGTTAAAGGAATAAAGCAATAGCAACACTTACTATTTCCAGACTGTTTTCTTTCAAAGAATGCCAAAGAAAGGGCATTTTATATCAATAGAGTCTTTGCAAATTTAGAGCAGAGATAGCAAATTGCATCTCATAGGAGCTCAAAGCTGGTCCTTTTAAAAAATTATTATTTAGGAAGAAGAAAGACATATAGCAAGAACATGGAATGAGAAGAAAGACATATAATAAGACTCAGGTTTGGAGAAAAGATAGCTCATATCTTATTCCTTGTCATGAAAGATTAGAGTTTAGGCATTAAAGCTGAAATTTTAGTTAATGGGATAGATGATTATATTAGCTAGTATTTCTTTGGAAATTTAGCTAGTATTTCTTAGGAATTTCTTGGGAAATTTTCATAAAGTCTGCTATTACTGATGCATAATATAATGTTTATGAGAGCCTATCTCCTCTACAGAGAAATGTCAAGCCTTTCTTTGGTCTGAGTTTTCTGGCTTCAAATTGAAAAGGAGCCTCACAAGGTGTGAATCTAGAGTTTAACCTTGACTAAAAGGGAAAAGTCTGAATAGAAAAGCTAAAGAAAATTTCAAGATCCTGAGATGTTTAAAGGTGCCATTTCCAAACCCAACTCTTTCCCTGCCCCATTTCCAGAACATGAACAATCCAAAAAAGACCAAAGAAAATATAATTGAGAGTCAAAGAATAGCAAAATAATGTTAGTAAGGGAAAGATCTAAACATTTTCCATTCAGATATATGTAATAATTTTCTTGAGTCTTTGTTTATCATATATGCAGGTTTTATTTGTGTCACCTTACGAAAACCAGACCACGTAAATGACTGAGAAATCCAGGCAGATGTTTGTTTGTTTGGCCGTGCTGCACGGCTTGTGGGATCTTAGTTCCCTGACCAGGGATTGAACGTGGGCCACAGCAGTGAAAGCGCCAAGTCCTAACCACTGGACCTCCTGGGAATTCCCCAGGCAGATGTTTGTGAAACAATCTTGATAGAGTTTCTGAGTTTAAATATGTGCTTTCACTTAATACATAGGAAATCTATAGTAAATTATAGATTTAGTATTGGTTGATTTTAGGAATAACATTTATATACCCATGTTATTTCTAACTATATTTTCAGTTTTAAGTAATGGCTGTTCTTGGTCATAATGTGGTTTACTTTCTGTTTTTTATATAATTATATGTACTCATAATATTATTTATTTATATATAAGGAATGTTTATATTCATAATTACTATTTGTTCTTATTATAAAAAGGACTCTAAGCTGTTAATTTTTAAAATGTTAATTAGCCTGATTTTTCTGAATGCCAACGAATGTTCTTCCATCTCTATTTATCTTTTCCTGCTCTCTCTGTAGCCATCTCTTCTGACTGCTATTCTTACTCTGTGTTTTCCTGTTCCTGCTGAATCATGTTGGAATGGCCTTGCCTAAGAAATCATGAGTTCAAACATAGTATACTGTGTTTGAACATAGTATGATACCAGTATACTAGATTTGGCAAAAGCTGTGAATAATATTTTCATTTAAAAAAATCAAACAATTTCTAGAGAATCTAATTTAGAGCAACATTCTCTAGAATGGACATTCAGCACACAGGGTTTGTACAAGATGATGTGATATGTTGTGATATGATATCACATGGAGCATGTGATAAAACTATGGGTGCTTCTATTTCTATTTATGGTTTCTTATCCTCTTAAAATTTCAATCTTTGCATGTTTTAGAATGTACATAATATTTTCATAATATGTTACTCTAGTAGAACATGTGTATACCAGTAAAAATTTTTTTATTGCTGGGGTGTAAGGTCAAAGAAGTTAGGAATCAGAAGTGTAAAGATTAAGAGCACTTGTTTAGTAGTCTGATAGACTTAGATTTGGTTCTTGTTACCCTCAGCACTTACTAGCTATATGCTCTTAGGCAAGTTATATAACCTCTCTATGCCTCAATGCCCTCATCTGTGGAATGGTAATAATCATATAAGACCTACCTCACAGGATTACTTGAAGAGTAAATTTAATGATGAATGTAAAGCACTTAGTATATAGTTTACAGTAAAAAAGGTTATGTACTTGTATGACTGGAAAAGGTCATGTGGAAGGATCATGTGGAAACCTTTGGAAAAATAGGCCTAAACTCAAAAGTTTTTCTTTCACTGAAAGACACTGATTAGAGTTTCATTATGGTCTGAGAAATTTCAATTATCACATATTATTCAGCTAAATCTGCTCATGTTTTAAAGATCATAGACCATAAAATCACTTTTCTGGGACTAGTGAGCTAAGCACATGATGTCCTGAGTTGTACACAGTATTCTTTTTAGTCCCATTTAAAAAAAATATTTATTCACTCAATGCAGATAGAAATTGAGTGTCTAAGTATATAATTCTAGGAGCTCTGAAGGCAACAGGGTTCTTTTCATATTTTTTATATTTGAGGTTTGTTGATTTTCAATATTAATGCAAAACTTATCCCATTAGAGGGATTTTTTGTAAAGAGACAAAATTAAGTAATTGATAACTATTTACCTACTCAAAAATTATTGTTCATTAAACTTGTGTATATATATACTACGAGCAAAAGCTCATTAATAATAAATACTAGAACCCAGCAAATTATCCTGAAAGAAATTATCTATTAATAACTTGCTCCAGAATTAGAGAATAAACAATGGAATTTTAAAAAATCAGTGAGAAAGTAAGCTTTTATTCTCAGGAATGTCATCTTATTGGGATTTGGAAGTCTTTTTCAGTCTTTTATAGTAGAGCAGGTTTTTTTCCCCCCCTAAAGCTTTGATGATAGAATACATTTTTAAAGGTTTTTTGTTTTGTTTTGTTTTTCAGTTTAGTTTGTGTTGACCCAATGCTCAGTCACTTGATTCAGAGAAACCTCATAAAACCTGAGTAGCAAGATGCCTGGATAATAGTTTTCTTATATGATCACTATGGAGTTCTAAGAGGAAGTGATAAAAAGGCAGAAAATGGACTCTGAATACTTATGAGAATTGACCTGACATCAGACTTTCATTTCGGTCAATATGTGACTTTAGCAGAAATGTATTTTAAAGAAACAGATAATGAAAAATCAGATTCAATGAAATACTCAAAAAGGGCTCAACGTGCTAAACAAAAATGTATTAAGCACCTCCTATGTCTAAGACATTGCAAAATTCTGGGAACGAGGTTGGAGGAGATGAAAAATAATAAGATATACAGATGAATAAGACATGGTCTTTCTCCCCACGGAACTTCCAGTCTGGTAAGAGAGATATACTTGTACAAAGTAAGCATGTAAAATATAAAAAAGCTGTGGGATGGTAAAAAGAAGACTACTAGGGTTGTATCTTAGGCGTGGATTCAAAATAAGGTTCTCTTACTTACTGGTCTAGACTAAGTTGACACCCAGTTAAATTTGAATTTTAAGTAAACAAGGAATAATTTTTCATTTTAAGTATACCCCATCACGTGGAACATACTTACACTAAAAAATTACTTTTTTTAAAACTATGAAATTCCAATTTAACAGGGCATACTGTGTTATTATTTCCTAAGTCTGGCAAACCTATTTTAGGCAAGTGTGCTGGTTATTTATAGTCTGCCAAAACGCATCCACCCTCTTCTGCCCTACTCTGTGTCCCTCCTGGAGGCTGACTCCTTGATCTCTTATTTCCTGTATTTCCTTGCCAGTTGGCTTCTTGTTGAATTCAGCCAGTGGGAGGAACTGGGAGGAGAGTAGACAGTAGGAGGAGAGAGGCGCCAGGTCTTCTTCCTTGCCTGTTCCATGCCTCAGCAAAGCTTCTCTGGTGGTGGCAGTATTCCTCTATAACTACAACTCATGCATGACCGTTCCTCCTATGTGACTTTAGCTCTCCTGGGACTCTGGTCACATTTTTTTCCTCCCATCGATCTTTCTGCCTTGGGAGTAACAACAGCTTCTCTTTGTTGCTAATCTCTGGATGCCTCAGCATTCTTTTTGGTTTCCCTAACTTTATCTATCTCTCTGTAGGTAGTCTATTATAATCTTCTTTTGAACTATCTGAGTTAAATTCTGTTTCCCTCCTGGACCCTGGTTGATAAAGCCAGCCTCTTTAACTTCTTTGAGCCACATCTCTTTATTTATAAAATGAGGAAAATAATACCTCCCTCATATATTTTTTTTTGTAAGGAGATTATATATGTGGATATCATGGAGTGTGAGAGGGCTCTAACATTTGAATTCATATTTAGCACACATTTTCCAGCTCTGGTATAGCTGAGTAGTGCCTATTGAATCAAATCTCCTATAGATAACAACTGTAAACTCCTGACAAAATATTAAATCAACTGTCTGATGGAATTGGATAATGGCCCAAAGCCGGCAGATACTGGAGGAGAGTTAATACCTGGATGAAGGGAACAGCACACGGTGAATTTCTCATTTTTAGCTTTTACACTGAGGGCAGACCCAAGTCTTCACCAGATGGGGAGGCTAAAAAATCCAATAGAAAACCTGCAATCTTACTTACTGAAGAACCAGAGGACAGAATTTAGGGCAACTACAGCCACTAGAAATTGAGGTAAGAAATTCAAGAAAGGAGAGTTCCGGAAAGAGAGAGCCTCAAATTCTGTGTATAAACTCCTCCCAAATTCTTGGCTGACCCCTGAATCACAGCTGCTTGCGGCAGACTCAAGCAGGCCAGTGAAACTTAAAAGAACAAATACTGTGACTTAAGCTTCTGCCTGTTGCAGGAGAGAGTTAGTAGCTTGAGTCCAGCCAAGTTAAGTGTCTGTTAAAACAATTGACATTTTTCAGAGAAATATAAAAGAATTCATTTTCTACAACACATCATTCACAATGTCTAAAATACAACCCATAGTTACTTAATGAAAAAAAAACAGGAAACATGAACAATTTTAAAGAGAAAAGACAGTTATCAAAGCCGGAGCTCTAAAAAACACTGATGTTGGAAGTATCAGACAAGGATTTTAAAGCAGCTATTATAACTCTGCTCAAGGATGTAAGGAAAAATATGCTGATAATGAATGAAAAGATAATAAATCTTAACAGGGAACTAGAAACTATAAAAAATAAAAATTCTAGAACTAAAAAATACAGTATCTGAAATAAAAATATTCACTGAATAGGATTGTCACAAAATGAATATGATAAAAGAAAAAATTAATGAACTCAAATATAGATCAATAGAAAGTATACAACTTGGAGACCAGAGAGAAAAGACTGAAAAAAATTAACTGCCTCAAGGGCCTGAGGAATAATATCCAAAGGTCTAACATTGTGTAAATGGAATCCCAGAAGGAGAGAAGAGAGAAAATGGACAGAACAAGATATGTGAAAAAATAATGCCTGAAATTTTCTCAATTTGGTGAAAGAAAGAAATTTACAGCATCTGAAATTTCAGGAAGCCTCAAGCAGGACAAGTCCAAAGAAAAGCCACATCTAGTCACATCAGAGTCAAACTGTTGTAAACCAAAGGTGAAGAGAAAATCTTGAAAGAGGGCTGAGACAATGACACATTGTGTACAGGAGAACAATTTAAATGACTGCTGACTCCTTCTCAGTAACAATGAGACTAGAAAGCAGAGGAACAATATATTTAAAGTGCTAAAAGAAAAACAGAAAACCCAGAATTCTATACTCAGCAAAAAAAAAAATCCTTCAGTAATGAAGGCAATACAAGCATGTTTTCAGATAAAAGAAAACCAAGAGAATTCATTGCCTGTAGACCCATGCTGCAAGAAATGCAGAAGGAAGTTCTTCAGGCAGGTGGAAAATGATAACAGGTGGAAACTCAGATCTTTAGGAAAGAATGACGAGCTTTTCAAATGGTAAATATGTGGGTAGATAAGTATTTCCTAGCAGTTGACATGAAAATAATGGTTTCTCTATGTAGTGTTACTTTACAATAATGTGTATAAATATATGTGAAAGAATATTAGATCAAAAGTTTCAATTAGACACCGAGATACAAGGTGTCTTAGAAAGTGCACATTCCAAAGGATATGATAATCCAGATGCAAGTTTTCAAAGGAAATAGCTAATAATAAATTAGATGATTCACCCATGTTAAGAGTATAAAAGGTTTCCAGAGCCTCCCATCAAGCCTCTTAGATAGCCTCAACCACCAGAGGGCAGACAGCAGAAGCAAGAAAAACTATAATCCTGCAGCCTGTGGACCAAAAACCACAGTTACAGAAAGATACAGAAGATGAAAAGGCAGAGGGCTATGTACCAGATGAAGGAACAAGAAAAAACCCCAGAAAAACAACTAAATGAAGTGGAGATAGGCAACCTTCCAGAAAAAGAATTCAGAATAATGATAGTGAAGATGATCCAGGACCTCGGAATAAGAATGGAGGCAAAGATTGAGAAGATGCAAGAAATGATTAACAAAGACCTAGAAGAATTAAAGAACAAACAAACAGAGATGACCAATACAATAACTGAAATGAAAACTACACTAGAAGGAATCAATAGCAGAATAACTGAGGCAGAAGAACGGATAAGTGACCTGGAAGACAGAATGGTGGAATTCACTGCTGCGGAACAGACTAAAGAAAAAAGAATGAAAAGAAATGAAGACAGCCTAAGAGACCTCTGGGACAACATTAAACACAACAACATTCGCATTATAGGGGTCCCAGAAGGAGAAGAGAGAGAGAAAGGACCAGAGAAAATATTTGAAGAGATTATAGTCGAAAACTTCCCTAACATGGGAAAGGAAATAGCCACCCAAGTCCAGGAAGCGCAGAGAGTCCCATACAGAATAAACCCAAGGAGAAACACGCCGAGACACATAGTAATCAAAGTGGCAAAAATTAAAGACAAAGAAAAATTATTGAAAGCAGCAAGGGAAAAACGACAAATAACATACAAGGGAACTCCCATAAGGTTAACAGCTGATTTCTCAGCAGAAACTCTGCAAGCCAGAAGGGAGTGGCATGATATACTTAAAGCGATGAAAGGGAAGAACCTACAACCAAGATTACTCTACCCGGCAAGGATCTCATTTAGATTGGATGGAGAAATCAAAAGCTTTACAGACAAGCAAAAGCTAAGAGAATTCAGCACCACCAAACCAGCTCTACGACAAATGCTAAAGGAACTTCTCTAAGTGGGAAACACAAGAGAAGAAAAGGACCTACAAAAACAAACCCAAAACAATTAAGAAAATGGTCATAGGAACATACATATCGATAATTACTTTAAACGTGAATGGATTAAATACCCCAACCAAAAGACATAGACTGGCTGAATGGATACAAAAACAAGACCCATATATATGCTGTCTACAAGAGACCCACTTTAGACCTAGGGACACATACAGACTGAAAGTGAGGGGATGGAAAAAGATATTCCATGCAAATGGAAATCAAAAGAAAGCTGGAGTAGCTATACTCATATCCGATAAAATAGACTTTAAAATAAAGAATGTTACAAGAGACAAGGAAAGACACTACATAATGATCCAGGGATCAATCCAAGAAGAAGATATAACAATTATAAATATATATGCACCCAACATAGGAGCACCTCAATACATAAGGCAACTGCTAACAGCTATAAAAGAGGAAATCGACAGTAACACAGTAATAGTGGGGGACTTTAACACCTCACTTACACCAATGGACAGATCATCCAAAATGAAAATAAATAAGGAAACAGAAGCTTTAAATGACACAATAGACCAGATAGATTTAATTGATATATATAGGACATTCCATCCAAAGACAGCAGATTACACGTTCTTCTCAAGTGCGCACGGAACATTCTCCAGGATAGATCACATCTTGGGTCACAAATCAAGCCTCAGTAAATTTAAGAAAATTGAAATCGTATCAAGCATCTTTTCTGACCACAACGCTATGAGATTAGAAATGAATTACAGGGAAAAAAACGTAAAAAAGACAAACACATGGAGGCTAAACAATACGTTACTAAATAACCAAGAGATCACTGAAGAAATCAAAGAGGAAATAAAAAAATACCTAGAGACAAATGACAATGAAAACACGACGACCCAAAACCTATGGGATGCAGCAAAAGCAGTTCTAAGAGGGAAGTTTATAGCTATACAAGCCTACCTAAAGAAACAAGAAAAATCTCAAGTAAACAATCTAACCTTACACCTAAAGAAACTAGAGAAAGAAGAACAAACAAAACCCAAAGTTAGCAGAAGGAAAGAAATCATAAAGATCAGAGCAGAAATAAATGAAATAGAAACAAAGAAAACAATAGCAAAGATCAATAAAACTAAAAGCTGGTTCTTTGAGAAGATAAACAAAATTGATAAGCCATTCGCCAGACTCATCAAGAAAAAGAGGGAGAGGACTCAAATCAATAAAATCAGAAATGAAAAAGGAGAAGTTACAACAGACACCGCAGAAATACAAAGCATTCTAAGAGACTACTACAAGCAACTTTATGCCAATAAAATGGACAACCTGGAAGAAATGGACAAATTCTTAGAAAGGTATAACCTTCCAAGACTGAACCAGGAAGAAACAGAAAATATGAACAGACCAATCACAAGTAATGAAATTGAAACTGTGATTAAAAATCTTCCAACAAACAAAAGTCCAGGACCAGATGGCTTCACAGGTGAATTCTATCAAACATTTAGAGAAGAGCTAACACCCATCCTTCTCAAACTCTTCCAAAAAATTGCAGAGGAAGGAACACCCCCAAACTCATTCTGTGAGGCCACCATCACCCTGATACCAAAACCAGACAAAGACACTACAAAAAAAGAAAATTACAGACCAATGTCACTGATGAATATAGATGCAAAAATCCTCAACAAAATACTAGCAAACAGAATCCAACAACACATTAAAAGGATCATACACCACGATCAAGTGGGATTTATCCCAGGGTTGCAAGGATTCTTCAATATACGCAAATCAATCAATGTGATACACCGTATTAACAAACTGAAGAATAAAAACCATATGATCATCTCAATAGATGCAGAAAAAGCTTTTGACAAAATTCAACACCCATTTCTGATAAAAACTCTCCAGAAAGTGGGCATAGAGGGAACCTACCTCAACATAATAAAGGCCATATATGACAAACCCACAGGAAACATCACTCTCAATGGTGAAAAACTGAAAGCATTTCCTCTAAGATCAGGAACGAGACAAGGATGTCCACTCTCACCACTATTATTCAACATAGTTCTGGAAGTCCTAGCCACGGCAATCAGAGAAGAAAAAGAAATAAAAGGAATACAAATTGGAAAAGAAGAAGTAAAACTGTCACTGTTTGCAGATGACATGATACTATACATAGAGAATCCTAAAACTGCCACCAGAAAACTGCTAGAGCTAATCAATGAATATGGTAAAGTTGCAGGATACAAAATTAATGCACAGAAATCTCTTGCATTCCTATACACTAATGATGAAAAATCTGAAAGAGAAATTAAGGAAACACTCCCATTTACCACTGCAACAAAAAGAATAAAATACCTAGGAATAAACCTACCTAGGGAGACAAAAGACCTGTATGCAGAAAACTATAAGACACTGATGAAAGAAATTAAAGATGATACCAACAGATGGAGAGATATACCATGTTCTTGGATTGGAAGAATCAACATTGTGAAAATGACTATACTACCCAAAGCAATCTACAGATTCAATGCAATCCCTATCAAATTACCAATGGCATTTTTTACGGAGCTAGAACAAATCATCTTAAAATTTGTATGGAGACACAAAAGACCCCGAATAGCCAAAGCAGTCTTGAGGGAAAAAAATGGAGCTGGAGGAATCAGACTCCCTGGCTTCAGACTATACTACAAAGCTACAGTAATCAAGACAATATGGTACTGGCACAAAAACAGAAACATAGATCAATGGAACAAGATAGAAAGCCCAGAGATTAACCCACGCACCTATGGTCAACTAATCTATGACAAAGGAGGCAAAGATATACAATGGAGAAAAGACAGTCTCTTCAATAAGTGGTGCTGGGAAAACTGGACAGCTACATGTAAAAGAATGAAATTAGAATACTCCCTAACACCATACACAAAAATAAACTCAAAATGGATTAGAGACCTAAATATAAGACTGGACACTATAAAACTCTTAGAGGAAAACATAGGAACAACACTCTTTGACATAAATCACAGCAAGATCTTTTTTGATCCACCTCCTAGAGTAATGGAAATAAAAACAAAAATAAACAAGTGGGACCTAATGAAACTTCAAAGCTTTTGCACAGCAAAGGAAACCATAAACAAGACGAAAAGACAACCCTCAGAATGGGAGAAAATATTTGCAAATGAATCTACGGACAAAGGATTAATCTCCAAAATATATAAACAGCTCATTCAGCTCAATATTAAAGAAACAAACACCCCAATCCAAAAATGGGCAGAAGACCTAAATAGACATTTCTCCAAAGAAGACATACAGACGGCCGCGAAGCACATGAAAAGATGCTCAACATCACTAATTATTAGAGAAATGCGAATCAAAACTACAGTGAGGTATCACCTCACTCCTGTTAGAATGGGCATCATCAGAAAATCTACAAACAACAAATGCTGGAGAGGGTGTGGAGAAAAGGGAACCCTCTCGCACTGTTGGTGGGAATGTAAATTGATACAGCCACTATGGAGAACAATATGGAGGTTCCTTAAAAAACTAAAAATAGAATTACCATATGACCCAGCAATCCCACTACTGGGCATATACCCAGAGAAAACCGTAATTCAAAAAGACACATGCACCCGAATGTTCATTGCAGCACTATTTACAATAGCCAGGTCATGGAAGCAACCTAAATGCCCATCAACAGACGAATGGATAAAGAAGGTGTGGTACATATATACAATGGAATATTACTCAGCCATAATAAGGAATGAAACTGAGTCATTTGTTGAGACGTGGATGGATCTAGAGACTGTCATACAGAGTGAAGTAAGTCAGAAAGAGAAAAACAAATATCGTATATTAATGCATGTATGTGGAACCTAGAAAAATGGTACAGATGAGCCGGTTTGCAGGGCAGAAGTTGAGACACAGATGTAGAGAATGGACCTATGGACACCAAGGGGGGAAAACTGCAGTGGGGTGGGGATGGTGGTGTGCTGAATTGGGCGATTGGGATTGACATGTATACACTGATGTGTATAAAATTGATGCCTAATAAGAACCTGCAGTATAAAAAAACAAACAAAACAACTAATACTAAACTTTCATTGGGTTATTTGTATGGAAATATGTTAATATAAATGTTTCAGACATTACATGAAATTTCTAAAAATCTTATATTTGTACGTGTATGGAAATATGTATGGAAATATGTTAATATAAATGTTTCAGACATTAAAAAACAAACAAACAAACAAAAAAAAGAGTATAAAAGGTTTGAATTTTCAAACAGTCAAAGAGATTTTTGAGGATGATTAACTTAGAGCTATGCTGTGCTGTGATTACCAACCTCTGTCATCCAAAGGGATTGGGGTAGCGGTTCTGGCACTAATGTCCAATGAAAAGGGCTTCAGTGAGACCAACCATTTGGATAGCTTTATGTGATTGAAGGGCATAGTGGATTTATTTTAATTAATTGATTAATTAATGTTTATTGAGATTTATATACAGTACTATTCACTTTTTTTTTAGGTGAACAGTCCTATGAGCTTTGACAAATGTATACAGTCATGTTAATAACACCACATCATTGTCCCCCAAACTTCCCTGGTGCTGCTTTGCAGTCAGTTCTCTCCCCGTACTCATAGTCACTAACACACACTGATTTGATTTGTGTCCCTATAGTTTTGTCTTTTACAGAATGTCATATAAATAGAATCATATAGTATGTAGCTTTTCTCATCTTCCTTCTTTCAATTAACATATTACTTTTGAGATTCATTCATGTTGTTTCAGGCATGAATTTGTTCTATTCCCCAGTTGATAAATTTGGGGGTTGCTCCCAGTTTTTGGCAATTATGAATAAAGCTGTTTTAAGCATTTGCTTATAGATCTCTTTTGTAAACATGCCCTCATTTCTCTTGAGCTAGGAGTGGGGTTTCTGGGGCAATATGTTAAGTGTATGTGTAACTTTATTGGATTGCTGTTTGACTCTACTTGAGAAATCTGCAAGATGGGTTGATCAACAGCTTTAGCAGCAGAATGAAGGAAAGCTGTCTGTTCTCTCAGAGTATGCTGGGGTAAGGAATACATGTGTGCTTACTGTAAACCATATAACCTTTGTATCAGTTATATAGTACTGCTAAAATAAATAAATAAATAAAACGTACCCCAAAATATAGAAGCTTGAAATAAAAACAATAATTTATTTGCTTACAATTCTGTGATGTGGGCAGGGCTCAGGGCTGGCTTGTCTGTGTTATGTTGGCTGGAGTGTCTCTGCTCTGTGTTGCTGAAAGATCTAAAATGTTATTACTCCCATATCTGGTACTTCATCTGGCATGGCTGGAACACCTGGGGTCTGGCTAAGCCTCTGTCTCCAGCTGAAAAATTGAACTATTTTACATGATGACAGACTCCAAAAGGGTAGAAACAAAAACAAAAACAAACAAACAAAAAAAACCCAGAAGCTGCAACATCTCTTAAAGTCTAGGCCTGGAAGTCACATAGCATCACTTTTGCCACATCTTATTGGGACCATCCTATTTTCAAAAGGAAGGAAAATAGACTCCAGTTCTTCATGGGAGGAGTGTAAAACTCTCATTGCAAAAATGAAATGGGATGAAGGGAAAATATTAAAACTAGCTTTAAAGGCAATCTGCCTCAGCCAGCATTAACATTCGAACTAGATTCTGTTCAATAGTGTTACTTGGAGGGGTGATGAGGGAGGGAAGTAAAAGTGTGCTGCAGGATTCTAGGAGCTAGGAGAGAGTAACTAACTGCCAGAATAACATCCATCCATGTGGATCAAGGGAACTAAAGTTGAGAGGCACTTAACGGGGTTGGAGATTTCCAAAGAGCCAATAAATATATCCCATGGGAAGAAAAGTCAAAGTTACATATCTTCCAGTCCCAGAGAACACAAAGCCACCTTACAATAATAGTAACCATATAAGAACGTTCTCATTTCTTTTATATCTTCTTCTGTCCCCATCCCAACTTCAACTGGTGGAAACAGAAAAATCAGAAACCGTAGTTAATAAACTAGGGGAAGAGGACCAAGGAAAGAAAGGACTGTACTCACTCCCAACTTGCATGTGTCCAGCCTGCAGCAGACCCTTGTTGGGAGAGGCAGGAAGATTCCAATGTTAAAACAATTTTGGCATTTTGATTATTATCTGTTATTGGACATTTATAATAACTGTACTCAGACTGTGTGATTATAGGACTTTACCTAAGGGTGGCCAGAAAAAATATGGGGCTTGCCTGAGTTTTAACCCAAGGATAGGAGAAAGAGCTCACATTTAAAAGCTTAAAAAGTGATAAACACAAATAAATTGTTTTAAATACCAGAAATATAGGTAGGTCTATGATATGTGAGTTTTCATGACAGAAAATCATTTAAAGAGGGAAAAATCATGTGTAACCAGATACTGGGTACTATTCAATACTTGACATATATTAGAATGTTCCATCACTTACCAGCTGTGTGATCTTAGGCAAGTCACTTAATCACTCTATGCCTCAGATTTTTCATGTGTAAATGAGATAAATATTATATGCCTTATTGGGTAGTGAGAATTAGATAAAATATAAGTTAAGTGCTTATTAGCACAGTGTCTGACAAATAGTAGCTATTCAGCAAATGATAGTTATCATTATCTGCCTTAAATTATTTTGCTGAATTGAAATTTTTTGCAAGTCTATTTTTTATTTCCCTTTTGTTAGTAGATACTCATCTGTGGGCTTTAAGGAGTAATCATTTTTTTAAAAAATTAATTAATTAATTAATTAATTTTTGGCTGCGCTGGGTCTTCGTTGCTATGCGCGGACTTTCTCTAGTTGGGCGAGTGGGGGCTACTCTTCTTTGCGGTGTGCGGGCTTCTCATTGCAGTGGCTTCTCGTTGTGGAGCATGGGCTCTAGGCACGCAGGCTTCAGTAGTTGTGGCACGTGGGCTCAGTAGTTGTGGCAGACGGGCTTTAGAGCACAGGCTCAGTAGTTGTGGCACACGGGCTTTGTTAGTCCGTGGCATGTGGGATCTTCCCAGACCAGGGCTTGAACCCATGTCCCCTGCATCGGCAGGCAGATTCTTAACCATTGTGCCACCAGGGAAGTCCAAGAAGTAATAATATCTTATAATGCAATAATATCCTTACAAATGCTTAACATAATGACTGGACATAGTAAGTATTCAATAAATGGTAGTTGTTATTATAGTCACTTGAATGCAAGCCCTTTCGCCTCTCTCTCTTCCACCATGTATTAACTAACTATATACCATTGCTGGTATTCCATTTAATCTCTTTGAATCCTTTGAATCTCAATTTCTTCATGTGTAAAATTGAGATTTTACATATTTTACCTACCTCACAAGGTTGTTATGAGGAATAAGATCATTATTGTTGAAGAACTTGTAAAATACTATACAAATATGAGTTAGCATTGTTTATTGTGCAGGTTACTTTTTTATGTTATTTATAATTCTCTCTCACGTTATGTAGAATAACACTCCATGTTTTTCTGCCAGAAAACAGAGCTGTAACCTCCACTCACATATAAACTACTTTCTAAAAGTAGATGTGTATTTTCTAGACCTTATACATAGATGCTGTGATTGCAGATGTGTTGTAAGTTTCCACTAGCCCACTGATCTTTCTTCTCATTGGTGCCGAGCTGCTTTCCTTCTTTAACTGAAATTTCTCAATTAGTGTTTCCAGTAGGATAGACAAGAGGGTCTAACTTCTGATAACACGTTCATATTTTACCTGGAAAGCTAAGGCTAACTTAGGGGTTGAGAGAGGAGACTATCTTTTGAACTTCAGTTAGCACAAATCAATTGATTAGATTAACCCAGAATTAGCTAAAAATATCCATTCTAAAAGTGGGATAGTAAGATGGGCACATTTCAGTGGAGGAGCAACACATGATCACAACTATCTAAGAATAAATAGCTCAACAAGTTTCATTCTATTTATGCCCAACAGAAGGTGGCTGCTTCCCTAAGATGCCTCCCACCAGATGGTGACTTCTCAGTTCATTTTTAACTACCTGCAAAATCATGACACATGGCTCTGACCTTTCATTTTAGAGTTCACCTTTTGTTTCAGCACTAGATTACTATAGCTTCTGGTTTCCATCTGGGCAAAAAAGTTCCTTAAAAGGCAGGAGGTCAAAGTCACAGGCAAACACATGTGCACACAAATATATTTAGTTTTATAAATAGCTTAATCTTCATTCTTCATCTGTAATTATGCACAACGGATTTTTTGTTTCAGACCAGGTTTTCTTCTCTACCTACATAATAGCAGTTACCTCTATTGACTAAAGAAATGAAAGCTGATTTTAAATTATTGTAAAGAAAACGTAATTACGAAGGCGTATTGAAAGTTCTCCGTATATAGTGCATTCAAAACTCAATATAAAATTCCTTGAATTATCTATATCAATCCTCATTCCCCAAGTCTCCCTTTGTTAGTATTCGTGATTGAGAATTGACAGCCATTATCCTAAGCCTCTAGGATAATCAGGGTAAGGCCTTTCAGTAATGAGGAGTCACTAGGAGCTTAGCCACCACTCTAATCAATTACTTTGTTTTGCCTGAATTTATGACCACGTATTGCTCCCTTAAAATTAGCCAAGGGCAGACAAGTAGGTGCTGCTGGTAGAAAGAGGTATGGAGCCAGTAGAAGGATCAGGATCTCCACATCATCACTACTGGGAAAGTAACTCACAGTAACCCAAGAGTGGGCTTTTTATCATTTTCTTGGATGCAATTTAGCAAATGTTGTTATGGAGAAATGAAATGATGTCCTGCTCTGCCATCAAGTATAAATTCACCTCAACTGTTTTGACTTTATTTCCCTGGGTGAGCTGATTATTGTACTGAGTACGGTAAATAGGTACTGGGGAAAATCATGATATGTATGTATGAAAAATAATATTAGTTTAAAAGACATAATGAAAATTTTTATGATAATCACTAAATAAACAATGATAATAATCACTCATAACATCATATGGAGAATTTCTGTTGCTGCATACTTTTTAAAATTTCAGATTTTATAGCATAGGACATTATAGCTATTACCCAAAAAATGTGAAGTTAGAAAGAACATTTGAGAATGATTAGTCCAGCATCCCAATTTTACATATAAGAAAACTAAAGCCCATATAGATTAGGTGACCTTCCCAAGGACAGAGAGCTGGCTCATGGCAGAAGATCATACCGGACATGATCCCACATCTGACTTTTAGTTTTGTATTCTTCCCTCTCCCGTGCACACAGATATTTACTTCTATATTAAAACTTAAATTTATGCATATAGTTAAAAATAAAATTATACTAAAAAAGTGGTCCCTCATTTTAGACACATTAAAATCACCTGGATTGCTGTTTAACCTACCAACACCAGACTACATCCCAGATCAATTACATTACAACATCTGGGGATGGGACCCAGCATCACTAGTTTTCAAAACTCCCCAAGTGATTCCAATGAGCAGCCAAGTTTGAGAGTCACTGTACTAAAATAATTATAATGAAAAACAGGTGTCCTTTGCCTTTCTTTCTAACTCCTTAGTTCAACTTCCTGTAGCAGTTGTTCTCAAAGTTTGGACCTAGGGTAAACAGCATTGGCATCACCAGTGAGGGAGGGAGGTCCAAGCGGGAGGGGATATAGGTATACATATAGCTGATTCACTTCATTGTACAGCAGAAACTAACACAACATTGTAAAGCAATTTTACTCCAATAAAAAAAAAAACATATTCATGGGGTCCACCCCAACCTGTTGAATCAGAATTTCTGAGAATGGGGCCCAGGAAACTGTGATTCTTACGCATGTTAAAAGTCAGGATTTGAGAATCCTTACCCTATAGGCTACCATTTTCGATTATTTTTAGTAATTTCCTCTCTGTTTGCCTCCATGCCTGATTAATGTGTTCATAATCCTATTTCTTGATCTGACAATTTTCTACTTCATCTGTTGACTAGCTGTTATGGTAAATAAGGATTTATTTAGTTCTTTGTACCTTTTCTCCTGCCCTCATCCTTCCAGTAGAGTTATATCTCAGTTTTTTGCTGAATCAAGCAGTCTGTGTTTACATTATTAATACCATAAAAATATTGTTTTCTGCAAAGCTAAGTTTATACCTTTCTTACATACTTACTGTTTTTTCTGAGATCAGTAATTGCCTGGTTTGTTTTCGATGTATCTATTCTTAATTTTTTACACACTCCACTATATCTGTTACATACCTACTAATATAATTTTCAAATATCGAACTCTGAGATATTCCAAATGTTCAACCCATTTGGAAACCGATGCCCTTCACGTCTCCATCCTCCTGTTGTGATCTGGACTGGTTATTCTCTGAGGTCTGCTTTACAGCTGATACTTTAGAACGTGGCATCATCCTTGACTACTTTCTTTCACACTACATCCAGTCCGCAGACAAATCTACTGCCTCTACCTTCAAAATGTATCCAGAATCTGATCCCCTATCTCAACCTCCTCTGCTACCATCCTGCCCAAACCACCATCAGCTCTCACCCAAAGGACTGAAAGTATCTCCTTAATCCTTCCACCCAACCCCCCCCCCCTTTGGCCAGCACTCCACACTGTAGCCTTTAACAACATAGCTCAGATCATGTCTCATGTATTTATAGTGAAGTGTAGATAAAGAAAGGAGCTATGTGCTGTTTGGAAAATGTTTGGTTTTTTTCTCTCTGTGTGTGGGTGGGTGGGATGTGTGGGGTGGGCAATTATGGGTGTGAAAATTTCATATATCTTCTCACTGATTGCTTTGTAGTAGATCAAGTTATGGGAAATAAAAAAAAATTAAACATTTATACAGTGAATACTTACTATGTGCTGTGAGGATATAGAAGTAGAATATGTGATTCTATCCTGTGAAAATCTACAAATTTCTATAGGAGGTAAAACATGTACGTACATTACACTGAAAGGAAAAAACAAAGTTTGATTATATGTAGAAACTATTATTATAAGCACCTTAGAAATTCAGAGAAAGTGAGAGAATGCACCATTCTCTAATAAGAAACACTCTATAGAGAAGTCAGGATTTCTGTTAGGATTTATTATAGATATGGGTAATATTTTCTCCTGCAAAGACCGGATGGAGAATTTTTAGACTGAGGTAACAGTGACAACAGAGTATGAAGCAGAGAAGTATAAAGCCAATTTAAAGAGAATATGAACTAGGACAATTTGATATATCAAAATTGTGTCAGGGAGTAGCAGAAAATAAGATGAAAGGGTAGATAGATATTAATTGATGTTGTACATCTAGTGGATTGGTTGCCTTTTTCTTATTGATTTAATTAACTCTTTGTATACTATGAGCAATAATAATAGCTCTCAGCTATCCCAAGAAAGTAGATTTTATCATTATCTCCATTTTATAGATGAATAAATTTGAGGCCCAAAGGGTGTTAAGTAACTTGCCCAAGGTCAAAAGACTAGAATGTGTTGTAGCTAGTATTTGAACCTATGGCAATCTCATTCCTGAGCCTGTGCTCTTAAACACCACCTATGCTGGCTTTATTTGTCTATTATATGTGTTGCAAATATTTTCTCCATTTTTCATTTAGCATCTTAACTTTGTGTATGGTGTCCTTCAATGTATAGACATTTAAATTTTTACGTAGTGAAATTTTTAGTATTTAAAAAAATTTTGCTCAGTTTTGTTTCATACTAAGGAAGGCTTAATATGAAGAATAATAAAAAAAATTCTACTCTATTTTATTCTGAATTTTTATGATTTTTATTTTTAACTTTATGATAATTAATCTTGAATCTTTTACTGTATGAGGTAGGGATCTAATTTCACTTTTCCCCCAAATGGCTAGCCAGTTGTCTCCAAAATATGTCTTTTCCTTAATGAGTTGACATCCCATCTTGATATAGTAGATGTTCAGAAATTTGCTAAATTACTAGACAGTCTACCAAGTAGTGTTTCATTCTGGTTAAAAAGAATTCTTTTAAAAATGCAGCCCTGGAAGGGTTACCAATTAGAAATACTGTAGTGTAAGTTAGTTAGATAATATTGGATTCTTAATACACAGCTAAGATAAATGTAGCCAAGAACAGTAATTTTGGCTATGGATGTCAAATCTTCATGAGGAAGAAAGAAAAAAGTTAATTTTTCATTTAGGGTGTGGTGGGAGAAACTATTGCCTTCTTCAACCGCATAGCACAGGAAGATCAGCTCAGTGCTTTGTGTCCACCTAGAGGGGTGGGATAGGGAGGGTGGGAGGGAGATACAAGAGGGAGGGGATATGGGGATATATGTATACGTACAGCTGACTCACTTTGTTATACAGTAGAAACTAACACACCATTGTAAAGCAATTATACTCCTATAAAGATGTTTAAAAAAAAATCAGTTCCATGACTTTATAAACAGACATATTTATAACAAAAACAAAACAAAACAAAAACTATTGCCTTCTTCACAATTTTGCCTTTCACAGGGAAAATTCTCACATTTTTTGATGACAGTAATTTAAGGACATCTGGCAACAATTGAAGTAATGAGGACTTAAAACGTGACTTCTTTTAGTAAGCAAATATCTCCAGAGTTTTCTAATATCTCCCTGCTTTGGACCAATGGAAAAGCCATCAAACAGAACAACCATAAGGATAAATAATCTAGTGAAGACCCTTTCTCTGGAAATGTAAAACTAGGCTGGGCTTTGAGGGGAAATGCCCAAATTTTCATTTCTTTCAGGAAAACATCATGCATGTGTATTAGTGATCCTTCTCTATAGAGTATCAGGAAATTCACATGTAATATATTGAATAATTTCCCCCCATTTCACTATGTGCATGCTCTGAACAATTAATGTCCTTACTTGCCTTCACAATGGTTCAGTGTGACCTAACACAGATTCAACCATCTGTCTGTGTTTTCTTCCATTTGCAACATTTGTTCTTCCTGCTGATCTGACTGCTTCTTTTCTCTGCTTCATGATTCATATGGAGCAAGCTGTACCTGGAATGTATTTGTTAGCCAAAAGCAAGTCCCTTGGACTACAGAAATATAAAATTCACCCCACCTAGTAATGTTCAAGAAAACCATTGAGTTTGTTTGTTTTTTTTTAAGTATATTGCCTGGAAAACATTCAAGGTCTTAATGACAGAAGCTTTTGAACCTGTTGGCAAAATCAAATATAAGTAAATCTAAAACCATGCTTGGAAGAAATAAACAGAGTTTTCCTTAGACATGGCTCTGAGGATCACTAGTGTCCTGTTTAAGTAGTTTCAACTTTTCCTTCTTGAGAAATGCATGTCAGGACATCCTACTGGAGTCACTCACCTTCTTGAAGTACATTCTTGGGTTGTTCCCTCAATGGGAATCTTTTAGTGGTAAATCCTCTCAGTTTGTTTTTTTGTGTTTTTTTTGATAGTATGTTTCATTTTAATTTTCAGAAGATCATTCCAATTATATATTATTCCACTATCTTCTGGCTCCCATTATTATTATTAAGAAATTAGCTGCCAGTTTAACTGTCTCCCTTGTGGGTAATCTATCTTTTCTTTCTAGTTGCTTTTAAGATCTTCTTCCTGTCTTTGTTCTGCAGCTTTATTCTGTGTGTAGGTACGGATTTCTTTTTATTTATACTGTTTGGCATTTGTTGGGCTTCCTGAATATGATTATGTCTTTCATCAATTTTAGAAAATTCTTAGGCATTCTTTCTTTCTTATTTATTTATTTATTTATTTGGCTACACCACATGGCTTGCAGGATCTTAGTTCCCTGACCAGGGACTGAACCTGGGCCCCTGGCAGTGGAAGCGCAGAGTCCTAACCACTGGACCGCCAGGGAATTCCCTTAGCCATTATTTCTTCATATATTGCCTTTCCTTATTTGAATTGCCTTTTCCAGGAATTCTAATTAGCCCTCTCACTCTATACTTTATGTCTCCAAAACTCACTTTAGTGTTTTACACCAATTTGTCTCTTCCAGCTGCAATCTGCATGTGTTTTCAGTTCTACAATTCATTCATTCTAATCAGCTGTATCTAATCTGCTTTTTAATCCTTTGGTTGAGTTTTTAAAAATTTATTACATTTTCATTTTTATGAGTTCAATGTGTTAGTTTTCAAATCTTCCTGATTATTCCCTATTACCTTTTTCTAAATACTCAGGTATTTCAATCTCTTGTTATATTCCTGAAAATATATTAAACATGGTAATTTTGTGTTTTTATCTGATAATTTCAATATCTGAAGTCTGTTAAGGTCTGGTTCTCTAGTATATTATTTATTCTTGTTTCTGGTGGTTTGTTTCCTTTTGTGTTTATGATTTTTTAATTATTTTTAAATAATACTTGGAACTCTATCTGTAGAAATTAAGGCTAACATAAGAGTATACTCTTCCAGGGAGGGTTTAGTTTCTTCTTCCAGGGGCCTAGAAACACAACATACCAAAGCCACTTAAATTTCAACACTCCATTAGGGTAGATTTAGGACGCAAGTGCTTGTGAAGATTGAATACGCGCTCCAAAATTTTGTGGAGAGACTTCTTTTAACTTCTGCCCAGAGCCAATTCTGAGACTGGTCATCTGTTTTATTATTAACAGGGTCAAGTTTCTTGTTTTTCTATTCAACTCTTTTCCTGAGATTATAGGTCTTAAAGGATTCCACATTTATACAGTATGATTTCTGGTTTACTCAAGATTGTTCCCACATACTCTTCAGTATTGTTGTTCTAAGCTACCATGACTCGTATAGTTGACCAAGAATTTGGTGGCTTCAAAGTTCATATATCTTGCTGATTCAGTCCTATCTTCACTGGATTTCCATTACTGTGTTTTAGGCTCATTCAGTAATTTAAAATAAATTATCTTCAATTTTCTAGAAAATTTTAGATATTCTGTGGTAGGAAGATTTTAAGATCT